>NC_079219.1:20814935-21114935 GCF_029633865.1 Lampris incognitus | reverse complement strand
GTGGTTTGGCACTGCCCAATTTTATTCAGTATTACTGGGCATGCAATATCGGCAAATTACACTGTTGGATCGATAAAAGGGCTGAGACATGTCCCTTATGGGCCCAGATGGAGCTACTGTCTTCAAAGCTCTCCCTCCAGTATGTCATTATGGCCAACTCCCCCTTAAAATTCATAATATTTCCCAAAATCCAGTCGTTACCAACTCAAGTTAGATATGGATACAATTCCATAAGCATTTCAAACTGGACAAACCCTGTACTTTAGCCCCAGTCTTCATAAACCATTTATTCCCACCTTCTTCCTCCAACCCCGTTTTTTGCATTTGGCGTGACAAGGGCTTATCAAAGATTTCTATAGGGAAGGAATCTTCACCGATTTCACAGAGCTCTCAAACAGGTTTGACCTGCCTAAATCCCACTTCTTTTGTTTCCTTCAAGTTAGACATTTCATTAAACCAATTACTCCCATTTCCCTAATCACTCTCCTGGATCCGTTATTGACTCCCTTCTAACCCTGGACCCTGCACACAAATGCTCCATTTCCATAATTTATGGCTCGATTGACTCCCTTAACCCCGATCCAGCAGCCCCATCTGATGGAGATTTGGGAACAGAGAATTGGTGTGTCAATACCTGGCAACCACTGGGACCATATTCTCGATCTGGTCCACTCAGCTTCTGTGTGTGCTAGGCATGGTACTCCAGAGTAAGGTTCTTTTCAGAGTACACTACACCAATGCCTGATTGGCAAAAATCTACCCAGTTACCAATGATACTTGTAATAGGTGCAAACAATCACCCGCAAACCATGATTCACATGTTTGGTCCTGTCCAAAGCTGACAGATTTCTGGTGTCAAATTCTTAACACACTTGGGGCAGTATTTGGCATGAACCTAATGCCTGAACCACTTACAACTCTATTTAGAGTCCAACCATCTACAGCACCCGATTTGTCTTGGATAAAACAGCGTGCCTCTGTCTTTACAACTCTTTTAGCTAGGTGCCTCATTTTATTTAAGCGGAAACATGTTCTCCCCCTCTCACACAATAACTGGCTTTAGGAGATACTATCTCACATCAAACTTGAAAAAATTAGATTCTCACTTATAAACCCCAGTAAATCCTTTGACATGACCTGGAAGCCCATTCACCCAGATGACAACTAGATGCCCCCCCCCCATTTTTTTTTTTTGCATGCGTGTGTGTGTGTGATATGAATTTATTTTCTTTTTATATACAGTGGTGCTTGAAAGTTTGTGAACCCTTTAGAATTTCTATATTTCTGCACAAATATGACCTAAAACATCAGATTTTCCCACAAGTCCTAAAAGAAGATAAAGAGATCCCAATTAAACAAATGAGACAAAAATATTATACTTGGTCATTTATTTGAGGAAAATGATCCAATATTACATATCTGTGAGTGGCAAAGTATGAGAACCTCTAGGATTAGCAGTTAATTTGAAGGTGAAATTAGAGTCAGGTGTTTTTAATCAATGGGATGACAATGGGGTGTGAGTGGGCGCCCTGTTTTATTTAAAGACCCAGATACACACCAGATACTGAAAGAAAAGGTTCATATACTTCTGCCACTCATAGATATGTAATATTGGATCATTTTCCTAAACAAATCAATGACCAAGGATAATATTTTTGTCTCATTTATTTAACTGGGTTCTCTTTATCTACTTTTAGGACTGTGAAAATCTGATGATGTTTTAGGTCATATTTATTATTATGTCCTTGCCTTTGTTCTTTTAAGATACTCTCTCACCCTCTGGCTGTCTCTCTCGCTCACCCAATCAATACTATTATGCCTGCTACAATAAATTTAAAAAAAAAGTTTGCTTCACAGACCACAACTCATGTGAGTGGGACTGCCTATCCCCATTTTGTTCAGCAAACAGAAAAGTATTGATGTATATCTCCTAATTTTTTTTACAAACTTCTGAAATAATCAAATGCCTTTGATGAGTGTAAGTGACCTTTCTATCACCTGAGAGGCAGGTTGCTGTAAACGAACCCACTGAGGACGAAGTACCTCCAGAGAAAGAACCCGGTACCATCCAAGCCTGGTAGGATTGTGAAAACGTTTAAAGCTTCAGTCCAGGGAAAACAGAACAATGGCGATACTGGTAATGTGGGTGTCTGCCCGTTCCAAATCTGAATTTGAAATGAGACGGTCTCTATCTAGCTATCGATGTTGTATCTTTTCATATAGATCTTCAAGCTTGTTATCCACGTTAACGTCACTTCTTCATCAAACTTGCTACTTCGTGCCATAATCTTTTGTATTTAGCTGCTTTGGGGAGGACTTTGGACACTACGCGGCCTAACATTTTTCCCTGAGAATTTCTTATCTTACAGTAACTGTTAAAATGAACAAGAACAGCAGTATAGTTTATGATGTGGATATTTGTGGATTAGCTATTATCTTAAAATACACCAGTAAACGAGAAATCATTAAAAGGGGCATTTGTATATGAGAATAATTGAGGATTGTAACTTAAACAGTTGGAAACATGTAAATAGTGCCTCATACATCCAGGACTCAGATTTACTTTATCTACCAGAGGGGCGGCACGACTGTCAAAATTTCTTCATTTGTTCACTCAAAACTTGCGATGTGAGATGAAACCCCTGATACACTGTCCTACTTACATCACAAATATTTACGAAAAACGACATTGTTGACATTATGTCCATCTTGTGACTATCCCACGGCCTAGTTTTTCTCTCTGAAATAACATTTTGTAGTTTCAGTGAAGAAACACGATTTTTATTAATTTCCTGTATGATTTCAAACTTTCTCCAACTAACTGTCACCACCAATATCAGAATCAGAACCAGAATACTTTATTCATCCCCGAGGGGGAATTGGGTTGTATTACAGACACTCACGTTCTAATAACTAAAAACTAATAAGACTTAAGCAACTAATAATGTTTGTGCATCTTTTTGCATAGCATTTATACAGACGGGTGACAAATGAAAAGAGAAAGCTGAATGCTTTATTCCTATAGTGAGGTGGTCCGGGGGGCATCTGTCATTTTTCCAACCCAATTGCGATCAAACTTACATGTGATGAAAACTCTGACATCCGGGGCATGGTTTGGGTGCATGTGTCCCCTTAGAGGGAGGGGTCACTGCAAATTAATACAAAGTTATTCTGGGTGATCATCTTTATCCTATGATGAAACGTTTCTATCAGTTCAACACCTATGAGAGATTTTGGACTGGTGTGTTAGACAGTGCTCTCCACCACCATCATCAAAACACCAAATGAGGGAATATCTTTTGGAAGAATGGTGTTCATCCCATCAGTAGAGTTCAGACTTGTAGAATCTATGACAAGGAGCATTGAAACTGTTCTGGAGGCTCGTGGTGGCCCAACACCTTACTAAGATACTTTATGTTGATTTTCCTTTCATTTGTCACCCGTCTGTATGTCCGTCTGTCTGTATTTAGATAGATAGATAGGTTATTTCTGGAGCACCCAGTCCTGCCATGGTGTGTATGTGAGGATGATGAGAAGAGGGATAGAGAGAACGTGGAGTGGTATAGGCCTCAGGTTGACAGTCCTCAGTGTTTCGTGTTCTCATGAATGATGCAGGGTTAGTTCTCATAACCAGGTTTATTAACCAACACGACGAGGATGCAATAAGACGACATACGTGTAGCTGGCATCCAGCACTATCGCTTCGCGGGCCTTCACCCGGTAACCTGTATGACTGAGTGTTCCTCAGTACGGTGTCTGCAGTGGCTCAATAAACATCAGCAATAACAGTCACTGATCTACACTCAGGCTGGATGCTCCAGTAATTGCCTTGAGAAATGAGGAGCAGTCTGCAGACATCCTCCATATGGTTGGCAGGTGGGATCCAGAAAACTACCTGGACCTCAGTAAATTAGCCAAGGTATTTTTATCCTGGCAGCCTTCTGCATATAGGTAGTCTGTCTCTCCAGTATCTCCTGCTGCATTTCCAAAATGTCTTTAAAAAAATACACACCTGAAATTCATTACAACACACATAATAACTTTGCACAGATGTTGTTCAATTTTATAAAATTGTATCAGCTTAATTTCCCACTTCATGTCTTTGTGTTTTTATCCTTATATTTTTATTTGATTTTGTGTACCCTTTTCTAATAAGCTCATCTTTTTTCTGTTTGATTCAGCTTATTTCCTGCTACTTCAATAGCTCAAATGTACTAAGTGGAGCAGTGGTTCTCATCTAATTAACTATAATGCATTATAATGTAATCTTGTTTGATATTTCAAGTCTAGAGGGTCCGGTCCCAAACGTGTCAGACATTCATACTATCCATTAAAGGTGCCATGTGCTCTCTTAAAACATAATGTGAGTAAATATCATCAGGTGCTGTTGAGTGGCAAGCATTTTTTATGATAAAGCTCTAAATTGATGGGGCCGATAGGAATATTGGAATTTGCATGTAATACAATTCAGAGCCATTAGATCATTTTATTATTGTCATTAACATTATTATTATTATTATTATTGTTGTTATTATTCAATTTCAGAGCTCTTAGTAATAGACAATGTAGATGTGGTGTAATAGTGACTGGTTCTTTTGAATCCCTCCCTCCAAACTTTTTCATGTTGTGATCCAGCTGTGGGGATACTTTTTGGCTCTGGAACCACTAAATATTTTGAGCAGAAAAACATTTTGTTTTGTCCCCCCCATTAATCCCTTCAGGGGAGATACTTCAATTTAATCCCTTCAAGGAAGATAAATAAGATAAACCCCTTCTGTGGAGATATCTAAACTTA
Source organism: Lampris incognitus (assembly GCF_029633865.1). NCBI lineage: Eukaryota > Metazoa > Chordata > Actinopteri > Lampriformes > Lampridae > Lampris > Lampris incognitus. Next base: position 21,110,140 of record NC_079219.1, on the reverse strand, counting down.
ATCTCTTCTCAACTGTCTATTTGGTGGACTGCATCCTAATTCAGGAGGCTGCATTGTTGGAATACAAATGGGACAATTTAACTCTGGAAGAACGAGACTCTGATTCTTCCAGGACTGTCAGTTCAACCCACAGACCACTCAGCATAAAGAGGGGCAGGAGTATACATCCATCAGTAATCACTGATCAGAGAGAGCTGGCACGGGGGGGGGGGGGGGGCAAGAGGACATTTTCAGGTTGAAGCAGGATAACATTAATGTAGAAAAATACTCACTTCTAACATTTTTGAGTTACACTCCCAAATAGTCTGTTGGTCGGGTTGTCGTAGCTGTATACCACAGAGACAAAAACAACTTATTTTAGATAAATAAATAAATGGGTGTATGGTGCAAGCTGTGAACACTGACTTAGTTCTACTCAACTGAAAAAATGTAAATAAATAAATTAGATAATTTCGCAGATATGAATTTATTTGAAGATTATGCCCTCAGATCTCCATATCATTTTTAGACCTGCATGACGACACATGGTGGCGCCTCCAGATGGGAGAAAATGCAAGAAAATCTGGAGCAGCATCAGTCTGACTCAGGGAAGCGGGGGCCGGTTGCTGGGTAACACTGCTTCGCGCTGATTGGCTCCCCCCCGTTCCGACCGGCTCCACGGTGATTTTAAACGGCGCCGGGAGTCGACGGGGCTGCAGAGAGACGCGGTCTCTTTTCGGGCATACCCCGTCTGCTCCCTTTAACTTTGAGACGTTTCAAAGTCTCAAACTAAAGTCTGCAAGCGTATTTGGATCGTGGCCATTTGTGTGGCACCGAACCGGTTGTTTTGTATGAATGATCTAGGAGCGCTGTCTCCTAAACTCCTAACCCTAATGTCAAGGATGTTTGACATTTAGACCAGGTAAGGCTCTCCACTTTTTTTGCCCCCCCCCCACTGAAACTAAAACGTAACTCGTATTTGTCGTTTAAGATGACGTAACTTTTGAACGTGTTCTGCCACCGTTCACGAAGTCGGAGAAGATGCTTTGATTGTTTTGAGCGATGCTTTTTGTGGAAGAATGCGTGGCCACTTGTTAATTCATTTGTGACAATGATTTATGTATGCTGCCCTGTAGTTTGTTTAGGAATTGGTTTTTATGGGTCTACCTCATTCAGAGTGTGCCCTACGACGTTATTGCTGTGTGTAATAACAATACATACTCACGATCACATCAATATCGCCCAGATGTCCAGTTCCAAAATACAGCAATATATTGATTAATTGTGTCGATCTTTGTCGTTTTTGTAAAAAAAAAAAAAAAGTTAGTTTAAAAAAGAAAAACCTAATTTCTAGACTGTTTCATGTAATGCAAATTATGTCTGGTCTGATGAGTGTTGGTTCGTCTCTCCCAAATAGGTTTCTTAAATCACACAGGCCATTACTCTAAACCATCCAACAAATGGAGAGGAAATGACTTCATCTCCGAAGCGATATTCCCGTTTCGGAAAATGATCACTTAACGTCCATCATAGTCTCTTAAAATAAAGGATACAGTCTGTGTAGGCCCACGAGTTCAAAATATGTATAGCAATGACTCAAAATGTAAAAAAAGACACGTCATTTTTATTTTGTGCCAACAGTAATTAAAAAGAGCGCCATTTGGCGTCCCCATAGGACATCATTGGGATAAAAAGCCTCTCTTCCTGCGGTCCTCACATCCGATTCATTTATTTTAGCGATATACCGACAATATGAGTAGACTTAACGACTTTTCTTCTTTTTCATTAGCAAGTTTGGATTAACGTTTGTTTTGCTATAGCCTGCGTTTCAACTGTAGCGTTCACAGCTATAAAGATCACACGTAAAGACTTTACAGCCGAATGTTATCTTTATTCTCGGCTGACGTCGGCCACAGCCACGCCGTAGTAACCAGCGGGTCAACCCCCCCCTCCCTCGACCAACCACAGGCACGCACACTGACCGACATAACATGCATTCCTGTGATTGGCAGAGAGCAGGGACGATAGACCGACTCCGCTAATCAGAACTCCCAACAGTACAGGGTCGCTACACAACGCAACTCTATTTGTGAACAGACAGTAATGAGGTAATAAGACGACATAAGTTATTATTAGATGTAGAGGCACATGATATACGTGATATAGAGTTTATCAAACTAGTGCAGCCCGTTCATGACTTTGATTTGCCTCCTTTTCTTCACGAACTTGCACCTGCTGTGGAAATTTGTAATCTGAGCGTGGGGAGGGTTGAGCTGCAGTGTGTCCTGTTTGCAAAGAAAATACATGCACGTGAGACAAACTGAGCTAAATATGGAACTGTTTTATCAGCTTCGCCGCTCTACCGGAACACTTTAACCCCTTCTGCTCCAGCCTAATTCCTATTGGTCAAGTACAGTAATACCACATCTCCCCTTTCTAGAGAACAAGGGGTAGACTACCTTTGTCTCACTACACTTTAGAAGATTATTCTGCCTCTTGTAGAAAGGTCTGTTCCTATCTAATTCCTGTGAGGAAGAACAATGTTAACATGGTGTTAAAGTGCTCAAAACTACCCTTAACAATTAACATAGGATTTGTTTAACTTAACACATGGCTTTCCCCCCACATATTCTTATTTCAGTTCTCAGGTTCTCTTTTTTCAGTTCACAGATCAAGTATACTAGGCTTAACTATATCTCTCCCGGACCTGGTTCTGACTGTGGAAGTTTCTGCAGGTGAGTCTTGGGGTACCACAGCAGATGACATGGGAGCCTGCTCAGAAGTGTGCTCTGGCGTTTGTTGCTGTGGTGTAGAACCTCTGACTTGTACAGGTGTGTGTACAGGTTTCAGGTGCTGGTGGTTGCGTCTCAACATCCCCTGAGGTAGATCCACTAAGTATGACCTCAGAATGGAATGATTCTGGAGGACAGTTCCAGACACCTTGGAGTCGGTTACCCATACTCGTTCTCCCGGTCACAAGTCACACAGCTTTAGCACGCTGACACCTGTTATAGTTGTCAGCATCTGACGTCCCCTTCTCCTTTTCCTTCCGGGTGAATGCAATGTTGTCAGGCAGTGCAGGGTCCAGCGGAGAGGGAAGAGTTGGCACCATGGTACGAAGACATTGGCCCATGAGGAGCTGAGCTGGGCTATAACCACTCTGGAGAGGTGTGGCTCTGTAGGTGAGTAGAGCCAGGTAGGGGTCTCCTCCCTTTTTCAGGAGGTTTTTCATGGTCTGGGCTGCCCGTTCTGCTTCGCCATTGCTCTGCAGAAACCTCAGGCTACTGGTGATAAGTTTAAACCCGTACGAAGCCGCAAAGAAAGTTAAGGCTTGCCCAGAAAACTGTGGCCCATTATCTGACATCAGGATCTCTGGGATGACATGGCGTGCAAAAATCGACCTCAAATAAACAATGACGTCGGTGGACCTGGTGCGAGTTAATTGTGGAATCTCAACATACCTGGAGAGGTAATCAATGACAAGCAAGTAAGTTTTGTTTCCCAGGACAAACAGGTCCGCCCCAAACTTTTGCCATGGTCTTTCAGGGCATTCTGATGACATGAGTGGCTCTTTGATTATGTTGTTCTTGTACGCATATCCTGCATTGAGCACCATTTCGTTCACATGCTGGCTGAGTCCTGGCCACCACACAGACTGACAAGCATGTGCTTTACACTTCACCACACCTCGGTGTCCTTTGTGTAGTTTGCCTAGCACATCGTTCTGCATTGCTGAAGGTATTACGAGCCTTGTGGCTTTCAGCAGTAAGCTGTCTTTTACTGTATGTGTGTACCTTGCTCTGGCCAGTAGCTTTTCGGCACCAGTTCCTGTTTTGTATGCACACGTGAGCAGACACGGATGGCTTTCAGCTGCTCTTTCAGGTTTTCCATGTATGTGGGACTGACAAGTAGGCTTTGCATGACACAGTCCACATGAATGTTGGTGCTTTCCATCAACTCCTGATCTTCTGTGGACATGCATGCTTTCACAGGGCAGCACGACAATGTGTCCACTGTCCAAAGTGACTTTTCTGACACGTGCATGAAGGAGTATGAGTAGTATATCAGCTGGATCCTGAAGCGCTGGATTCTCAGTGGTAGAAGATCCAGTGGTTGAGCTCTAAGTAGGCTGAGGAGCGGTTTATGGTCAGTCTCCAGGCAGAAATCTTTCCCCATGAGGAAATCCTAGAACTGTTCGTAGGCTCGTGTGAGGCCCGGGGCCTCCATCAATACCTGCGCGTACCATTGTTCAGTTGGAGTGAGTGACCGTGATGCATAAACCACAGGTTTCAATTTGTCCTCCCATCTCTGCAGAAGAACGCCTCCCAAGTAATACAATGATGCATCGGCTGACATTTTGGTGTCTGTTTGGGTAATACATGGACAGCACAAGAGGAGAAAACAGTGCTTTCTTCAGCGACTTAAATACTGTGACCTGGTCCACATCCCAGACCCAACAATTTTTCTTCGAGAGGAGGTCGCAGAGTGGCTTATTTTTTTCCACTAGCCGGGAAATGAACTTTCCCTGTTGATTGACCATCCTGAGAAAACTCCTCAATTCGCCCACATTTGTGGGCTCCATCTCTGTGATGGCCTCCATCTTTCTTGGGTCAGGGTGGATGCCCACAGCTGTAATGATGTGACCAAGAAGACCACCTCACTCTGGGAGAGTTCACACTTGTCCACATTCAGGGTGATGCCTGCTTTTTCCAGTCTTTGTAGCACGGCATGGAGTAGAGCATCATATTCTCCCTGATCCTGCCCCCACACCAGTAGGTCATCGATGTGGCAGACCACTCCTTCTAAACCCTCTGTAACCTCTGCCATCCTGCGCTGGAAGTGTGCGTGTGCTGAGGCAATACCAAATGGAAGAAAGTTAAAGTGGAACTGACTGAAGGGTGTAATGAATGTGGTGTACTTGGCTGATTTCTCTGTAAGTGGAATCTACCAGAACCCCATGTTGGCACCCAGTTTGCTGAACACTTTCGGTAGCTTGTGTTGTGGGTCTTTGTGTCCATATTGTCGACATGGCTGAGTAAGCTTAGAGCTACAATGGCTGGCAACCTGAGCAGGGTGTGCTCAGGTTTTTTTTGTTGGTTTTTTTTATTTCCCTCCTTTTTTCTCCCCAATTGTACCTGTCCAATTATCCCACTGTAGGGATGGAGAGGGGGTGGAGCAGCGGCCGGGACAGCAGCGGCCGTCCCGGTTGCTGCTCCACCCCCTCTGTCGACCTGGGGAGGGTTGCAGACTACCACATGCCTCCTCCGTTACATGTGGAGTCGTCAGCTGCTTATTTCCACCTGACAGTGAAGAGTTTCACCAGGGGGGATGTAGCACGTGGGAGGATCACGCTACCCCCCCCCCAAACAGGCGCCCCAACCGACCAGAGGAGGCACTAGTGCAGTGACCAGGATACATACTCACCCGCCCGCCCGCCCGCAGACACGGCCAATTGTGTCTGTAGGGATGTCCGACCAAGCCGGAGGTAACACGGGGATTCGACCTAGCATCCCCGTGTTGGTAGGCAATGGAATAGATCGCTACTCTACTCGGACGCCTTGTGCTCAGGTTTTTGACCACACAGACCTTCGCCATGGTCTGCTTGGCTCCTCTCCTCAGCTGCAGTCTGGCGAACCCCGACACATCCAGTGGAATGCATCCTGGACCAAGCAAAGGTTTCTCTGCTTTCAGGAGAACAGGCTGCTGTGCATTAAAAGAATGCTGTTAAAAACACTGTGACACAGCAGTGACGTCTGCTCCAGTGTCAAGTTTGAAAGTTATGTTTTTGTCCATTATGCCTATTTCAACAGTCCATACATTATCATGAGATGTCACAGAGCTGAGAAAGAAGCTTTGGCTGCACGGCACACGTACTGGTAGTGACCTTTTTTCTAAACAGGAATGGCACTTGGCATCATTAGCAGGACATACAGGGCAGTGACGAATGCATCGACAGGCTCGTTTGCTTCTTGCTTGTGCATATTAAATGGTGCGCATTCGTAAACGATATCCTTTTTCACTACAAAGAACGACTGAAAGCTATCCCTCACTTTGGCGTATTGGTGCTCCATGACTGAGCTTCAAACTTCTCGAAACGTCAACTTCATCTCCCATACAATAGATCAAAGTCTTCACCTGGTTCTCTTCAGAGCTTGTTGTTAAATTGCTTGTCTGATGGAATCTCTCGAATCTCCGTATCCATTTTGTCCACTCATGTAGCTTGGAAAAATCAAAGGGCTCCAGTGGCTGAATACTAAATGTAGCGCTGGGTGTGTTAGCCATTCTGCTAGCTCCTTCCCCACTCTGCTCGTCTTCACTGTAACTCATTTAACTCACACACCAGTCTCTTTTTCCCCTTCCAGGTGGACCTTCTCCATTCCAATTTAGTTTCACAGCACTTCTGACACTATGACGTGTATCAAAGAAAATATATGGACATGTGACAAACTGTGAGCTAAATGTGGAACTGTTTATTAGCTTCGTCGCTCTCCAGGAACACTTTAACCCCCTCCGCCCCAGCCTCATTGCTATTGGTCAAATACAATAACGCCACAGTGTTTATACCAACGACATCATCACGTCTGTATCACATGCGAACGTCATCATATCTGTATGTTTCGCATAAACGTATAGCATGCTAACTTTAGCCTAAGTCTAAACGACTTCACACTCGACACTGCACTTCCGTGGATCCTCAGCAGTACACCCGTCAAGTGTGAAGCTGATCGGATGAACAGTTATCGAGAAAATCGAAGGACAGGTAATACATACATACATACATACATACATACATACATACATACATACATACATACATACATACATACAGAGATTTCTTCCATTTTAGTGTGTTCTGTGTTGTTATACAAAGACCACTGTGTTGTAATGACATCTTATTCAACAGTCTATTCACTATTCTCGTTCACATGTCATCAAACGGGAAAGTTTTTTTCCCCCCACGGAAACAAAAAAGGATGAACAGAATTTCACCAATGAAATCTACTAAATTGTTCCTCTGCACAAGACCTGCTGACAAAGTTCAGTTGAAATCCATCTACATGTGTTTTGAGACATGCATCTGACAGACAAACAAGGGCAAAAACATTGAGTTATATGGTAAAATGCAAATTTTCATCTTTAGCATTTAAAATCTTCCACTCCTGTCAGAAAGGCACTCACTCTTTTCTACCCATTATTCTGTTTTTCTTCCTAACACATCCTTCTTATGACATTGTATGGTCATGCTATCAGGGAACTAAGCCCCAGGTCTTTGCTCTTTGCTGATCTATTGTAGGAAGCAAAGCTTATTCTAAGGTCGGTCTTATTGTGAGCATCTCTGGACAAATGAGTCTGCCCACATGCCAAAAATGTAAAAATGTGATATTCAAAAGCTTTGGGGCATCTTTTTGATACCGTAAAACTAAAACTGGTTTCAGGAAGAACTTACAAGTCAATTTCCACAAAATACACTAATGATTGCTGGGGTGTGAAACCAAACTGTGAAAATATTCATATGAGTTCTCTATTGAGGTGACATGTTGATATTAACATTAACATGTTTGGTAGACTAGTAGTTATCTAAAATTTCTTGTTACAAGCTGTTTCTTCAAGTTGCCCTTGACCTCACGCTGATCGCCTCTCGTCTCACTGATTTTTTTCTAAATTGCTCTAGATAAGCTGATGTCAGCCGCCAGCCAAATTGATATGAAAGACAGACTTGTCCCGAAACTAAGTCGCCATCGTCTGTTCACCACTAAAATCTTGACTCTTACATGCACCACTCACTACAACAGCTTTAAAACAGTGTGAGTCTGTCTTCCGTTCCTACTGCTGACTCTGATGGGCTCATGTAATATTCACATCAGAATTACCAGGATGACAATGTTAGGCTCAGGCACTTACCAAAAAGGGAATGAATGATCACAGGAATAGTGGCATTAGATCTATTAATTAGGTAAGTCAGCTAAAATATTTAAATCTCCGTACAGCGAGAGCTTGGGAAAAATAGGACACAGCCACAGGCTTCTTCCTTCTTTCCCCTATCTCTCTCTCTCTCCGATATACTGTGCTTTATTCATCTTTTATACAACTGCCATCTCGCTCTGTTCTCTTGTTTTCCTTGCATCTTCATCGGCCGTCTGTCAGTTCAGTTCAGCTCAAGCTCGATCTTGCCGTCTCCCTCTTCGTCTCTCTCTCGCTCTCTCTGTCTCTGTCCTCATCACTCCCTTTCTGTTCTCTGTCTCCTTTCAGTCTTCCTCATTCGCTAGTCGATGGAAAGAAACGGGTGACATGGTTTGCAAATTCCTCCCCTGGTACGCCGTCTGAATATAGAGGTTAAGTGAAATCAGATTATCTCCAAAGTAATCCTGGAAAGTGTACTTCTGCGACAGCTTTATAGGATGTAGCCAACATATCAGAGGACAAGGAGGTCATTTCCCATCCATTTGAATTTAAGACAATGTTCTCTCTGGGCTGTTTGGTAGGTCTTATGCTTTTAAGCTTCGTTTCCAAGTGTCTGAAGAAGTTGTTGGTGCACGTTCAATCAGGAAGGCCTTACATTCATTGCACGCTTAACTCCACCCTACCACATTATCTTTCAACAAAGCTGTGATGGTGTCCGCCTGTCTATTTAAACCTGCCAACCTTACAAGCCCCCCCCCCCCCCCCGCTGTAATCTCAGTGTCCAGTGAATCTTCCTCTCTTCTTTGTGTGTGTGTGTGTGTGTGTGTGTGTGTGTGTGTGTGTGTGTGTGTGTGTGTGTGTGTGTGTGTGTGTGTGTTTCGCACTGGGTGATGTGATGCTGGACAGGAAATTTTTATAGTAAAATTTTATCTTTTAACTGCTATTACTATGGAAAATGTCCTCCAATGAAAATAAAGTTACATGGATTTGCTGATTTGTCAATTGCTGAGCACGGGTCCTTTCCTGCGAAATTTTTACTGGCGTACAGGAAGTGACATATTTATGTATTTATACACTAGCATTTATCTAATGTGTATGCTACTATTTAGATCTAAATCAATTGCATTGATTTTGTTATTTATACAGAAAAAAATATAAGAAGTCACAGTGTTGGAGACCGTGATCCACAATTGTTTTCTTACATCATTGGAGTGACATGAAACAGAAGTTTGGAAATTGGAGCTAAATAAAACAGCGTGTCTACCATCTTTTTTTCCTCATCTTTTCTACTGTCTTTTCCATTTGGGGAAAATTCCTGTAGAGTTTCAAAGTTGCAATGTTTAATTTCTGCCTACGTGTTGACTGTTATCATTTCAGGATGTGAGCAATAACAACATAATTGACACGCAGCTTGGCTCCTCATCAAGGAGGTCTTCAAACTACAACAACGAAAACAGATACTCCACCTCCTGGGTTTTTGAATGCAGAAATCTGAGTAGTCGGTGGGATGTGAGTTGTTTTTGTTTTTTTTCCTTGTATGAAGTGTGGGTTTGGGTTTGAGTCGAACCTATTTTGAAGTTTCAAGATGTTACGCTGTTTGAAATGTAGGCTAGATGCCAACTAAAGCCAAATGGTGGTCAATAATAAATAACTGTGTCTGTCCAATTCCCATGTGGCCCCATGTGGTTGGCTTTCTCCATCAGGCTCACCATACCACCTCTTTTCTTTCATCCCTTTCTAATTCCCTTTTCTCCCTCTGCCACTCAACCTCCTTTCCACCCCTCTTCCGCCCCTCTGCCTCCTGCCCAGGGCCCTGATGAGCTGCTCCTCTTCCAGTCCGGCAGTTGGCAGGGCTGACCTCTGCAGAGACAGGGGCTCATTCCTGTCCCTCAACTCCAGCGTCTTCTACGGCGAGATGCCGGCATCTCTCAGCAGCAACCCCCTGGACTTCTTCATCATCAACGTAGGGGGGAGCCGCTACGTCCTGTCCCAGCAGCTACTGGCTTCTTACCCAGAGACAAGGCTTGGAAAACTGGCCTGCTCAGGCCGCGACTCGGCCCTGGAGCTCTGTGACGATGCAGACTTCCTGGAGAACGAGTTCTTCTTTGACCGCAGCTCGCAGACCTTCCAGTAGGTGACCTTGCTACTGACCTATGAGAGGTCAAACTGAGGAGAATGAGTTCAAAATTCATGACCTGCCCCCAAGCATTGTTGGTGCATAGTAGACTGCAGTTAGAGGTATTAATATTGCTTACATGAAATCTAAACCCAAGTGATAATGACCTTTACACTGTAATAACAGACAAAAAAGGTACCTCTGATTTCCCTGGTGACAAATTTAACAACAAAAAAAAGAAAAAAGAAAAAAAAGATAGCATCTGATGGCTGCTTTCTCTTTCTTCCAGGGTAAAACGCACATTACCCTCAATGCCTATATGTCATATGGGAGCACCAAAAACTCTGATATCCCTTATTGCATGTAACACAGGTGAAATGCGTTGGAATCAGCGAATTAGACCAACAAAACATGAGCCAAAGGCGACATGATCGTGTTAGCCAACTAAACTCTCTGGGTAGACTTGTGAGAAGCTGGGGCAAGGTGTTCTACTACACCATTGCCACTTGGCGTCTAAAGGCCCGGAATCAGACTACACAATATTTTTGTCTTTCATGATGGTCACCATGTCAAATTAGGCAAGCATAGTGCCACACATTCTTGCCGTGTCTTGGTCGGAAGACTGACAACACTACAAGTATGACCCCGACCAATCATCATATGCTTCCTTTCATGATCTTGCACGAGTTCAGAGGTTGTCGGGGAGGAGGGTCAACAAATTATCAGTCATGGCTACAGAAACGCTATGTGTGATGCTGGTGGTCTTGTGTTCCAAAATGAAAAAGAAAAGAAAGAAAAAATGAATGTTGACGTTGTTGGGTTAGGCTTAGTAATACAGGGAATGATAACCTAGCATAGCTTAACCAGCTACTCACTGGGTTGCTGAAGTGCCCCCACTATTTCTCATCAACATTTAGCCTATCTTTCTTGACTCAGTCATGGTAGTCCCTTGAAGAAACATCTAAAAGCCCTGCAGGGGTATTGTTGTCACTGCTCAACGAGCCTTTCCTCAGTTTCGTCATTCCACCTGACAGCAGCAACAGCAGCGTCCCTCTTTCTCTTTGCCATGTTTACATATGTGCACCAGAGAGCAGTCTGTCATCCTATTGGTCAATGTCAAGGAACACATCATAGGAGTTGTCAGACTAGGCAGGAAAATACAAAAAACTGACATACTAGACCTTCCGACAGGCTGTCGTGGGGCATCCTAGATGCCACATCGGTGTTCTTCACTTATGTCACACCACATCGTTCCCAATGTTCATAATCAAGCCTGACACCAGACATTTGTTGCCAATGACAAAATCATGTTAAAATCGGGCTGAAATTGTGTAGGCTGATCCTGGCATAACCCACACCACCAGCACTGTCCTCTACTTAAACACCTCTTTTATGGTCCTTTTTCAAAATATGAGTGAGCAGAGACGGGCTCTAAAAGAATTCTGCCTGTATAAAATTTTAATCTTGAACTTTTCAGTGAAGGGTTTTGCAGAAAATTGCTTATTTTCAGCACCGCCACTTCACATTAATAAAACTACAAGTTAACACCTGGCAACTGTCCATTACAACCACCATGCTGAACACTGAGCAGCTTCCCTGGAGCAACTGAGAGCTTAAATGCCTTGAACAGTGGGCTATCAGAGGTTGTTTAGGGTTGGAAGAGACTTACCTTTTGACTTTCACAGACCAGATTTTCCCTGCTGATTCAGCAGTTCAAACCAGCAGACTTCTGGTCACAAGCCATCCTCCCTAAGTCAGGCCGCCACCTCTTTGCCCAGTATTAGAGGTACAGCCTGTGGGCTGAGTTTCTGGTCAGGAGGAAGCATCTCAGTTTGCCTCTACATGTCAGAATCAAAGGTGCTGCTGAGACAGGAGTAGTGGGAATACGTTCATGTGGGGCTGGACAGTATATCGTTTCAGAATCGAAATCACAATCTACACAAGTGCAATTGTAACATTGCAAAGGATGCAATGTAATTAGGTTAAAATGCTTAATACTTGATATAAAATAAAGTGTAGCAACATCTACTTTTTTATGACTACTCTTCAAGAAAAAACATTCTAGTGCGTCTCAGAAATAATATAATTTAATCTGATTTAATGACTTTTTGGACAACTGCCATATTTCACCCTCTTAAATCACCCTAATCATTGCCGAGTGGTAAATTCCTCATAGAAGGAGCTTTGAAAGTGAAAAGCTGCATAGATCTGATGAATTTATTTTACTCCCTTTTATTTCGTTCATATTGCAATACATTGTTAAAAACAAATACATTGCAATGTTAATTCATCATTCTGCCTTACTTTCATGGGCTCCCAAGCAATAAGTCATACATATAGGCATCATGAACGTTCAACTAGTTTAGGTGCATCAGGATGGCATGAGGGAAGTTATATGAAAAAGTTTAAATTGTACTTAATGTAAAAAAAAAACAAAAAAAACAATTACTACTGCAAAATGGAGGTGATAGCTCCAGCAGTAACAGCCGGATGTTGGCAAGTCATCAAGTGCTAAAGAAGGACAAGTGATTTGTTTCTCATATGAAATAAGTAGCAGGAGAAACAGGAACACACCAGATGCAGACTGTTTACTTTAATCACTTGACTATGAATTTGCAGCCTTTATGCTGACACAGCAGGTGCTGCATCTGAGGTGTTGGCAGTACTGGCACCTGATTGATCCTTCTAGATCATAATCAGCTTCACAGTCTTTTCTTTGGTCTGTCTTTGGTCTATTGAGACCTGCTGGTCAACTGGTGAGACAAGACAAGTGACCTAATATTCTAATATTATTTATAAATTATATAAATGATTTTGAATAATATTATTTTAAATTATATTAAATAAGACGAGGCCAACTAATGGCAGACATGAAATCATATTACCGTTCTTTGGCCTCCTGTTTGGGGCTTTTACTTCCTACTTTTAAAAAAATTCATCATGACATTTTGTATTAAAATGATTCTTTGTAGTTTGCAAATACACCAGAAAACATTTACAAATCATGTGACTCTTTCCACTACAGACTGAGACACTCAGCACATCTGACACTTCTGAAAATACATGCATCACGTGTATGTGTGTGTGTGTGTGTGTTTGTATGTTTTTATATTTTTTTACCCAAACAAATATTAGAGCTAGCACAAAACCTTGTTAAACTCGAGGTGATCTTCAGGGCTGTCAGTTTGCGTTAACTGAGATTAGCACCTACACCTGTTTGATGCTCTGCCCTTTACACACACTTAGAGCATACACTCATTCACACCAACCAACCTTTAATTTAGATATCGGATGCTGTTCATGTTTGTAGACATATTTAACGAAGTAAAAGAAATCACTTTCCCGTGTGTCATATGCATATTGTTTCATGTGTTTTTCAATTTGATGCATTATTCAAAGTAATCTGCAGTGTTGCTTGGTATGTTCTTTACTCTCAGTACATATGCTATCTACTCATATATTTTCGGAATGTGTGTGTGTGTGTGGTGTTAGTGTGTGTGTGTGTTAGTTAGTGTAGATAGCGGGACCGAAAACTAAAGCATTTATGATCCTAATTCTTTTTGGAGGTGGTAGGTATTGTCTCAGAGAGTAAGGGGGAAATCCCAGAAAATTAAAATTATGCATAAATATGCAAAATACGCATTTTTCTAAAAATGGCTAAAAACCACTTTTCTCGGCATTTCAGATGATTCTGAGCATTTGGGGGGAGGGAGTTGGAGTGGGGGGGGAGGTAAACCACTTTTCTCGGCATTTCAGATGATTCTGAGCATTTGGGGGGAGGGAGTTGGAATGGGGGGGGGGGTTTAGGGGCAGGGGAAAGGCGGTTAGCTGGCAGGATGAAGAGGAGGGAGATTTAGACGGGTGGATAACCAAATCGCTACATTGTAGCGGGGTTCTTCTAGTAATGTTTATATATCATGTCTTGATACATTTCCTCATCTACACATTTTTACACAACATGTTCTGATTCAGTAATGTCATCAATTTCCATGGACTGCATTGGACTGCACATGCAGTCCATAGGTTATTCATAGGTTATGAATAGAAATGCAAATAGAAAGACACAAACGAGTGTCTGATAACACAATCTTAAAAAAAGAAAAGAGCAAATTTACATTTGCTGTTATTCTATGTTGTATGTTCCCCTCACATTTTCACATGCCGCTAGTTTTGCAGTGCAGATTGGGTTATCACATGCTCGTTCACATCTTTCTATTTGCATTTCTATTCATAACCTATTTTCCACCTTGCTGTATCCAATTATCTGCTGCTTCCACTATCCATTTATCCCATGAGGAACATTAGAATCTAATATAGTCTAATCTAATCTATTATATATCATCTATTAGCTATAATCTAATCATCACATTCTTCATACATTTTATAATTCTATTATAATTCTGTTGTCCTCTTTCAATGTTGTATTCTGTAAATTGTGTAAATACAACATCCATTGCATGTTGTCCATCTTGGGAGAAAGAGCCCTCCTCTGTTGCTCTCTCTGAGGTTTCTTCCTATTTTTTCTCCGTTAAAGGATTTTTTTAGTGAGTTGTTCCTTATCTGATGCGTGGTCTAAGGACTAGATGTTGTGTTGCTGTAAAGCCCCTTGAGGCAAATTTGTAATTTGTGATATTGGGCTATACAAATAAAACTGATTTGACTTAATCTAATCTAATCTAATCTAATCTAATCTAATCTAATGTGTTTTATTCTATTCTATTTATTGTTCCTAACAGGTATGTAATGAACTACTACCGAACTGGCCACCTGCATGTGAAGGAGGAGTTGTGTGTGATATCCTTCCTGCAGGAGATTGAGTATTGGGGCATTGATGAGCTCCGTATCGACCCATGTTGCCGGGAACGGTACTACCGCCGCAAGGAGTTTAAGGAAAGCCTGGATGTGAGACCAGAGGTGGAGGCAGCCAACAGTGATGAGGAGGATTTTACAGGTGCAGCCTGCCCGGCCTTCCGCCAGCGCCTGTGGGACCTGCTGGAGAAACCAGAGTCTTCAAGTGCTGCCCGCACCTTTGGCTCACTGTCCATCTTCTTTGTGGTGGTGTCTGTAATAAACATGGCCCTCATCTCGTTGGACCTGGGAGAAGACCACACCAGCGGGAGTGTGGTACTGTTTGATGCATTGGAGTACATGTGCGTGGTGTGGTTCACAGGTGAGCTGGCGCTCCGGTTTCTGTGCGTGAGGAACAAGTGCCGGTTCAGCCGCAGTGTGCCCAATGTCATCGATCTGCTGGCCATTTTGCCATTTTACATCACACTGGCGGTGGAGAGCCTCCATGGAGAGACCACTGAGCTGGAGAACATGGGCCGCGTGGTGCAGGTCCTCAGGCTGATGAGGTCCCTCCGCATGCTGAAGCTGGGTCGACACTCTACAGGTAAAGTCAAATCAATCATCAATAACTCAAAAGAGATTTAAACAAGGATTGTTTTCATTTTGTCAAGAATATACATTCTTTAGTGTATTACACTATTAGAATAGACAAGTGTGCAGGGGTTGAATAGGTATTTGCATGTTGGCATGTGAACTGATAAGGGATCTTGTGTAATCTTGTGTGATCTTATTTGCACAGGGCTTCAGGCATCCCCTATGCTGGGGATGATCTGGGTTGTGTGTTTTCTAATACAGAAGTCTTGACAGTAGATCAGGGCTGTGAGTCATTTATTTTTTTCAATCAGCTCAATCCAGCAACCCCATACTGAACTTCTAGTCTCCTTGGCTTTGTCTCTGAGACAAAGTTAGGGCCGGCAAGAATTAGAAAGGAAAGGGGAAAGGCCGTGTTTTCAAGACAAATTTGACTTAAACCAATTTTTCTGTTTGTGTGTTTGTTATTCAATTGGATGCGAGACTGTAGACCTTTGCTGAGAAAGACATTTACATATAACATTTAATTAACACCCTGACCCAGAGCAAGAGGATGGGTCATAGCTCTCCTGTCTTGCACAGAAGCTCACGGGCACTTGACTTTTGATGGGATTAAACTTGTGACCATTTAGTCACACACACTCTCTAACCCCTGGGCTTCCTAGGACATAAGCATTTAGCTTTGTAATTTGTTTTTTTTTGGGGGGGGGTTCCCACCTTTTCTCCCCAACTGTATCCAGCCCACTCTTCGGAGTCGTCCCAGTCACTGCTCCACCCCCTCTGCCGATCCGGGGAGGGCTGCAGACTACCACATGCCTCCTCCGATACACGTGGAGTTGCCAGCCGCTTCTTTTCACTTGACAGTGAGGAGTTTCGCCAGGAGGACGTAGAGCGTGGGAGGATCACACTAGGAGGTTCAAACCGGCAATCCCCGTGTTGGTAGGCAACGGAATAGACCGCCACGCTACCCAGATGCCCTTAGCTTTGTAAATTCATTTTATCAAAAAGTAACCATTTACAAAGGGACACAGTTTGCCTCACCATGAATTGGCGACATTAAAACAACATAATCACAAAAACTGATGAAAAGCGGTCATCAATGACGTGTTCTCCATTAGTAGAAGTTAAAGTTTGGGTCGTACAAAAAAATGCTTGCCTTCAGTTAGCCATGACACAACCTGTTTTTTATCACATCTCGTTGAACTAAAATTACAGCAACAAATGTAAGTCAGCCATTTGCTTCATGCCCAAAATGGGACAACTGAATAAAAATGAACTTTTGCTAGTTAAAATCTATAATGAAATTTAATGATATTTGCACATCTTGCAAAGTAAATAACCTTGTCTGTTTTTAAATGTTGTTGCTTCTGGCATTTGTCTTTTGGAGCAGCTCTCAGTCTTAAATTCTCAGTGTCGTCTCTTGGTAGTTTGTCCTCCAAATCTCCACGAAATATGGAGGCATTGTGTTCATGTTTGGGACATGGCAGATAAGAGTCACGTTTAACTGAAAGAGCGTATGATGCCATCTGATGAGTAAATAGCGGCTCTATTAGTTGTACCCAGATCTTGTGAGACACAGTCAGCTGAACAATCTTATTTCAACAAGACTTGCCAAAAGGTAGAATTAAGCTAATTGTTGAAGAATGGGACAATACACACACACACACACACACACACACACACACACAAACACACACACACACACACACAAGTACACACATTGCCCTTATCAATATGGGAATTCAAATCTTCCACTTTCTAGCCCATTCTTTAAAGAGTAATGTAAAAACTATAAGCCGTAATCAAATGTGATTGACATTTTTTTAACAGAACAGATATTTTTCAGACTTTACATGTTGGTACCAGATAGACGGAGGGCCAGGCACTGTTTCAGCTTTTAAATCTGCACTCAGTCAATTAGAGTCCTCTTTGCAGGCCAGTGCAGTTTTCATAATCATGAATAAGCAACAGTTCACACAAACCACAGTATAAACCATCCAGAATGTGTAAGATATATTACACAACATCACGTGCCCAAGTTTATCTGATCTTTATGGAAACATTTACATCGCCTATGATACATCCTAAACAGATGGATGCATCAGCGTAGTCTGAAAATAGGCATTGCAAAAGCCCAGATGTTTCTTTATCATCAACTTTGCATTCATTTGGTGGGTGAATAATGTTGTTTAAAGTGTAGATAATTTTTTTACAGAACATGTGTTGAGTGTCCACGACTCAACAAGTGCGAGTGCGACTGATAAACTTTGGTGTACATTGTGCAGATGCAGGCGGCGACATCATCATTTACTACCCTGAAACTGCCCCAGTATTCTGTCAGCCGAATTTTCCACTCTCCATGCCGGCTGACACACACACACACACACACACACACACACACACACACACACACACACACACACACACACACACACACACACACACAGAGGCAGGGAGGTTAACCATACTCTTGTTAATCATAATTCTTCCTGCCTGCAAGCCGATGTCTGAACCACACCCAGCTTGTCGCGCTGCGGTTGTGGAATTTGAAGCATACACTCTTCCCGGTAATGTAGGCAGTGTGTGGAAAAGATAGAGGTTTGAATTTGTGAAGTTGGTGGCATGAGATTACTTCTGGCATGTATTTATGAGGCTAGAGCCTATTGTGTGTGTGTGTGTGTGTCTGCTTTGATCTGGGTGATTTTGGGGAGGGGAGAGGATTTCTCATCCTGACTGCTTTCTCCGAACCATGAATAACAAAAAGCAGAGATGTACAGGGGAGGGAGAGAATTTTTTTGACCTGTTGGTTTTCTTTCTCCCTTTTTCCACCAGACAAACTGACATTATATCCACTTTGTAATACTACTGGCATTCATCATACTTTTTTATTAAAGATTATTTCTTTCGGCATTTTCCACCTTTATTTGATAGTGATAGTAGAGAGAGAGACAGGAAAGGCAGGGGGGATGACATGCAGCAAGGGGCCTGGGCCAGATTCGAACCCAGCCCATTGCAGTAAGGACTCAGCCTTATGTGGTACGCGCTCTACCAGGTGAGCCACTGGGGCGCCCCCATCATGCTTTGAACTTGTAGTTCTTTCTGTTGTTGCTGCTTTGTGAGATTGCCTTGGTGATACTGTCTTGAACTGAAAGGGGGAGAGAGGGAGGAGAGAGAGGAAGAATAAATGAACTGCACCAGATGAGCGCGGTGGTGACTCAGGAGGTAGAGCAGGTCGTCTAGTAACTGAAGGGTTGCCGGTTTGATCCTCGGCTCTTCCATGCAAAAATGTTGTGGTGCCCCTGAGCAAGCCTCCCAACCCCAAACTGCTCCCGATGAGCTGGTTGTTACCTTGCAGGGTTGACACTGCCATCTGTGTGTGTGTGTGTGTGTGTGTGTGTGTGTGTGTGTGTGTGTGTGTGTGTGTGTGTGTGTGTGTGTGTGTGTGTGTGTGTGTGTGTGGTGGGGAGAATTTCATTTGTTCCTCAAATCTTCTAGAGGAAAGTAGATGATGTGTTTTTGGCAAGCCTTTGATCTTAAAACCCCCTCATTCATTAGAGCTCAAATCAGGCTGCCAGCACTACAGGGGATTACATCAAGTTTTAGAAAATATCATCTACATGAAAGCATTGCCTAAACAAACATATTCTGGGTTTGTTTTTTTTTTAAATCTATATTTGTCTGCAGTAAAAGACAACACAGTACAATTTTATTAGAGTTAAAGCATATTTAAAAGGTTTTGACCATACGTAGTGTTTTACAGAGGGTGAAATAACCATTAAGAACAAACAATATTCAATTTCAATTCAATTCAATTCATTGTCATTAAAAACAATGTGCAGGCACATGTTAAAAATGAAATGAGGGCTGTGGCTTCACCAAACAGTGCAAGACAGACACAGACAAACACAGCAAACACAATATAAGATATACACACATGAAGACCAAAAGCTAAAAATAAGTTAAAAGAGAGCTGGAGTACAAAATATTTAGAAATATCTACAGACATTCAGTGGGTAGCCAGGTTCAGGTGGGCAACAGCTTGTGGAAAGAAGCTGTTTTTGAGCCTGGTAGTGCGGGCTCTGAGGCTCCTGTAGCGCTTCCCAGAGCGCAGGGGGGAGAACAGGCCATGGTTGGGGTGGGTGGGATCTCTGCTGATGCTCAGACCCCTTCAAAGGCAGCGTTTGTGATAAATGTCTTTTATGGCTGGGAGCTGGGTACCGGTGATATGCTGGGCTGCCTTGACGACCCGCTGCAGAGCTTTCTGGTCTACTGAGGTGCAGTTGCCGTACCACACTGAGATGCAGATGGTCAGGATGCTCTCTATGATGCAGTGGTAGAAGTTGGTGAGAATTTTGGGGGGTAGACGGGCGCTCCTCAGCCTCCTCAGAAAATGCAGGCATTGTTGGGCCTTTTTCACAAGGGCCTGGGTGTTTAATGTCCACGAAAGATCCTCGCTGATGTGGACTCCAAGGAATTTAAAGCTGAAAACATGCTCCACTTCCACCCCATTGATGTGAATTGGGGAGTGGCTGCAGCTTCTAGACCTTCTGAAGTGCACAATCAGCTCCTTTGTCTTCTGCACATTAAGGACAAGATTGTTGGTAGTACACCATGATGTGAGGTGCTCAATCTCGTCTCTGTAGGCCATCTCGTCATTGTTGGTGATACGGCCAATGACTGTGGTGTCATCTGCAAACTTAACTATAACATTTGAAGGGTGAGTTGGCAGGCAGTCGTGGGTAAAGAGGGAGAAAAGGTGGGGGCTCAGAACACAGCCTTGAGGGGCACCTGTGCTGAGGGTCAGGGTGGAGGAGGAGTGGTCACCTAACCTAACAGACTGAGGTCTGTTGGTCAGGAAGTCCAGGATCCAGGGAGGGGTTGAGGCCAAGGGAGAGGAGTTTGGTGGTTAGTTTGGCGGGGATGATAGTGTTGAAGGCAGAGCTATAATTTATAAACAGCATCCGGATGTATGTGTTTTTAAGTTCAAGGTGGGTCAGAGCAACGTGCAGGGCAGCGGCAATGGCATCCTCAGTAGGCCTTTTGGGACGGTAGGTAGTCATTCAGACATGTGGATGTTGGTTTCTTGGAGACAGGAATGATAGAGTTGGTCTTAAAGCATGCCGGGACATTAGATTGGGACAGTGAGAGGTTAAATACAGGTGTGAAGACCTCAGCCAGCTGGTCGGCACATTCCCGGTAGACCCAACCCGGTATGCCGTACTGTCCGGCAGCCTTCCGTGTGTTCACTCTGCGCAGTGATTCTCTGACCTCTGCGACTGATAGAGTGAGCACCTGGTTTTCTGGGTGGCTGGGGATTTTTGTGTCTGGGTCAGTATTGTCCTTGTCGAAGCGAGCATAGAAATGATTTAGCTTGTCTGGCAGGGAGGCATCATGGACAGTGGGACCGCGATTAGAGCTTTTGTAGTCTGTGATAGACTGAATACCTTGCCACATTCGCCGAGGATCAGGGTTATTGTGAAATTGGTCCTCTATTCATAGGGAATAGGGCATCTAGATAGCATAGCTGTCTATTCCGTTGCCTACCAACACGGGGATCGCCAGTTTGAATCCCCGTGTTACCTCCGGCTTGGTAGGGTGTCCCTACACACACAATTGGCCGTGTCTGTGTGTGGGAAGGTGAATGTGGGTATGTGTCCTGGTCGCTGCACTAGCACCTCCTCGGGTCGGTCAGGGCGCCTGCTCAAGGGGGAGGGGGAACTGGGGGGAATAGCATGATCTTCCCATGCGCTACGTCCCCCTGGCGAAACTCCTCACTGTCAGCTGAAAAGAAGCAGCTGGCGACTCCACATGTATCGGAGTAGGCATGTGGGAGTCTGCAGCCCTCCCCGGATCGGCAGAGGGGGTGGAGCAGTGACCAGTAAGGCTTGGAAGAGTGGGGTAATTGGCCAAGTACAATTGGGGAGAAAAATGGGGGGGGAAAAAACCACAAAAAAAAACCCAATAGATTAAATGATAAAAAAAATCACTTACTGGAACAGAACAATTTAATAAGCACATCTAATTTAGATGAGATCGGCCTCTTTATGATAAGGTTTATTCTAAGTATATCTGTGGGTTTTTATGTTTTTAGCTGACAGCGTTACTTGATTTAAAAAGACCATCTCTTTGCACAGACGATCCTACCTGGCGGATGATGTCTCAGTCACTGGGACACTAGTTTACCTTTGCTTTATCGAAGCCCCAGCACAACACTGATTTTTGTGGTATTGCGCTACCATTGCTGCAGTTGTGGTGCAACTAAAATTTGTGTTGGTTTCAGTCTCTCCTAGACTTTCTGGTACAAGTGTTACCGTGCTGTTGATTGAACTCAACTAACACATTTCATTACTCGGGCCTGCAGAATGAGCAGCTGCAGAATTAAGTCTTATTTGCATAAGCTTATACGTTTATTCTCAGAGGTCCCATGTGATGGAGGTTTTTATGCATAGAGCTTTGCAGAACTGTCGGTACAGACATTTTCAGCAAGGAAGGCCTTGGTGAGAAGGACAGTCCTCAGCGCATGTTGGCATGCTCTACCCATCGAGCTGCATAGGGAATACAACCACTAACCCTGGCAGAGTTGTTGCCTTGCTCTGCTCAGTGACCCGGTGCTTAATTTTTTACATCATTAGATTTCATAACATCGAGCAGGTTGGTGATCCAACCAGTCGACTGTAAAGGGAGACAATCACTACATCTGGGCAGCATATTAGACACAACAGTGGTATTATTATCATTATTATTATTATTATTATTTTTGATTTTGAGATACTTTATTGAGCCTCGTGGGGAAATTACACTCGGCATTTAACTCATCCTAGCTGTGTAGCTAGGAGCAGTGGGCAATTGCCATACAGCACCTGGGGACCAACTCCAGTTCTTTTTCCATTGCCTTGCTCAGGGGCACAGACAGTAGTATTAACCCAACACATGTCTTTTTGATGGTGAGAGGGAACCGGAGCACCCGGAGGAAACCCACCGCAGACACAGGGAGAACATGCAAACTCCACACACAGGACGACCCGGGATGACCCCCAAGGTTGGACAACCCCGGGGTTCGAACCCAGGACCTTCTAGCTGTGAGACGACAGTGCTAACCACTGCGCCACTGTGCAGCCATTATGATATATAGTCATGATATAGACACGTTTGGTTCTATTAAAAGGCTGAGGGTCGATTAAAATATACAATATATTATTGCTAACTTATACTATAACCTTCAAATAATCAACCCATTGCAACCATGCAATGCAAATGCCCAGATGAATGGCGTACGTCATGAAGAAAATGACAACATAATAGCAATCCTCCCTTGAATAAGCAAACTTATAAGCAATCTATAAGCAAATTCAGACAAATTAAAACACAAATAAAAACAAAACAAACCAACAATTAAGATTGCCTTTTGACCGTCACAGTGCCCGCTTTACATTTCAGCTGCCACGCATTCGCATTGAAAGAGGCACTTAGTTCACAGACGTGTGCTACATAAATATGTTATAAGCACCATACTAAAAGTTCATCACTTGTCCTCATGAAAAGACGAACCAAATAAGTGTTTCGGAGGCAGGAAAGCAGAAGTAACTCGGCATCAAATTAAGCAGTGCACTAACCTGCACAGTGGTTTTCTGATGCACTGTTGTACATGGTGTCAGCATTAATTTTCCATTATGGCTGATGTGATGGTAGTTTCTCATCCCTGATTTCATAAACCTTGTTTTAAGGTTCAATGGCACATCAATGAACCAGCAGGCTCTGATCCCTTACGTAATTAGATTATACATAACCATCATTCTTAATAACATAAGACCTTATAATTACGTAACTATCAGGCACCGAGCAAGGGATACAGAAGAGATGGACAGAGAGAGAAGGGAGGAAGGAGAGAAAGAGATCAATTCCGAGAGAGTAAAATTAAAGAAAGAGAAAGAGGGATGATATTTACTTTGGTTGAAATAACTATACTGCATATCTGTGTGTGTGTGTGTGTGTGTGTGTGTGTGTGTGTGTGGTAGGGCAAAACACAGAATCTGTAGCGTGTCATGGGGTGCTGTTCTGTAGCCAGCCCTGACCTCTGACCCCTGAACTTTTACCTCCCTGGGGAGGGGGGGAAGAGAAAGGATCATTTCCCTACAGAGATGAATAAAGAATGGCAGTGTTAATAACGGGCTGTCTCTGACAACCTGCAGCTCCTCCCTCTTATTCGCTAACACGCTCTCCTCACCTCTAAGTATGAGTGTGTGTTTGTGTGTGTGTGTGTGTGTAGTAGTAGTAGTAGTAGTAGTGTAAGCCGTCTTCAGTGACCAGATAGGGTCAGATTAAAGTTCAGTAGAATACACAGATGATTAATAAAAGCGAAAAGAGAATCACATCGCTCAAGGACACCAAGACCTGACATCTCCCCTGAGCATTGGTAACTGGGATCGAGGAAACCCCCAGGAGTCCTTGAGGAGGTCCCACCGGGTCCCCAATGAAATAACGATTAGTTACACTGGAAAATAACCCCTTTTTTCAGCTTTTGTTTCTATTTCTACCTTTTTTCCATGTTTTTACCCAAGTGTCTGTGATTATTGATTTTCCTTTTGTCTTTCAAACAAGAGACATACTGGAATGAGAAAAGAAGTTCACTTGACGAGTACTTAAAGTGCTCAGACCAGAGGTTTGTTTCCCTGCAGGCCTACAATGAAGGCAGATGGGCTTGAATTTAATGTTTGGAGCTCAACAGGCTGCAAACCTTTAGCAAGCAGGCTCTGTGGGCTGAAGTATATCTGTCTGAGGTTCCCTCACATGAATTAGTTTGGCAACCCTGCCTTATAAGTGCATACAGCAGACACGCCTGCTAAACATACCCCGTCTAGACGGATATAGCTGCTTGAGTCTGTAAAAACAAACGGCGTAAGAAATAATTCATGAAGAAGAAGCGTGTAATTTGTCTACTTTATAGCAATTAACGTCACCAACGAGGAGATTGTTTTCTGCAGCACTGCTGACTGAATGCACAAATGCTTGAATGAATGAACGAGTTAATATTTGTCTTTTTATTCCAGACATTTATCAGACCTTCTTATTCAGAGTGACTTACACTGAGACCAGGAGGAAAGTAAAACTTCCGTTCCTACATCCTTAACAGTGCAGGCAACCAACAGTAAAGAGGTCAAAGGTCTTTAATGGCTGGACAAATGAAAAGAAAAATGTATAAGGGGGGTCATGAATTACCAATTAACCCATCCCTCACTGGATTACAAATATCATTGTAAAAACAATTTCACTGCCTCTTTTTGTTTTTGATGGAATAATAGGGTATATCTACCCTAAATACACTATACTATACTATACTACTCCACTGCCATGCTATGCTATACTTTGCTATATTATACTATGTTGCGCTACGCTACACTACACTATGCTATGCTCGTACATGAGCCGTTTGGATTTGGGATGTGTGTAATTGCTTATGGCATGAAACAGGTTTGTACTGTCTCAAAGAATTTACTTGACTCACTGGAATATATATATATATATATATATATATATATATATATATATATATATATATATATATGTGTGTGTGTGTGTGTGTGTTATTATAAATGAAATAGTAAATATTATTTACTACTCGGTTGTTACTGCTTACATAATATGAACCTTTAATATAATGCACTTTCACTTTTATGGTAAAAAATAATCAGTTTATCCATCAACCAGTTTTGGGTTTAAAAAGTTGATATTATTATAACATACCATATCAGCCTCTGGAGATGCCTGGAGGACAAGTAACTTTTAGAATGCTCCCTCTCCCTGTGTCCTCCACAGCCTCTCGCTCCTCCTATTAGTTTTTCCTGGCGCATGTTTCTTTTTTGTTTGGATTCTTCTCCCCAACTGTAACCAGCCAATTACCCCACTCTTCCGAGCCGTCCCAGTTGCTGCTCCACCCCCTCTGCCGAGCAAGGAGGGTTGCAGACTACCACATGCCTCCTCCGATACATGAGGAGTCACCAGCCGCTTCTTTTCACTTGACAGTGAGGAGTTTTCCCAGGGGGATGTAGCATGTGGGAGGATCACACTATTCCCCCCAGTTACCCCTCCCCCCGAACAGGCACCCTGACCGACCAGGGGAGGCGCTAGTGCAGTGACCAGGACACATACCCACATCCGGCTTCCCACCCGCAGACACGGCCAATTGTGTGTGTAGGGACGCCCGACCAAGCCGGAGGTAACACGGGGATTCAAACTGGCAATCCCCATGTTGGTACGCAACGGAATAGACCGCCACGCCACCCAGACGCCCTGTTGGTGCATGTTGCTTGATGTCACAAATTCCTCCGTGACTAATGGAGAAAACCCGGTGGCAGACGGTGTAGTTGGCCTTGCACATATTCTCTAAGTCACTTTAGCCGCTTGTCAATCCTTTTGGCCAGGGACCCTCTGCGCGCTCCCTCCCGCCAGGGGTGGGATGGTGCGGTTGGGCCCATCTTAGCTCACAGCTCGTCAATCGGTGTGGGTGCGGCTGTGCAGAACCTCTCCCCTCTGAGGAAGGGCTATGCGCTACAGTTTTGTCGTCAACCTCCTCCTTTCAGCTGACGGTGGCAGGCCCGTGGCCAGTCCCGGACCTCCCCACAGCCCTGCAACAGACAGAGGGTGCAATGCTCTCGCGTCCAGTTCTGGGACAGCGCCTTAGTGTTTGGAAGTTGAGAGGATGAGGTTGAGCGACATGGGCCTCCCAGAGGCGGTAGTTGCAACTATTCAAAATGTGTGTACCCCTTCCTTCTCCAGAGCTTATTCTGTATGCTGGTGGGTTTTTGTGATCTGATGCGAGGCCAGGGACCTCAACCCGTGCTCTTGCCCTTTGCATGATGTTCTGCAGTTCCTACAGGACCTGTTTGATGGTGGCTATGCTGCTTCCATCTTGGGAGTGTTTGCAGCAGCAATGACTGTGGGCCATGATGGATTTTGCCTCTTCATGGTCCTTAGCCACCGCTTGGTCAAGCACTTACTGTTGTGGGTCCGCAGGCTGTGGCAGGGGATTTGTTTGCCTTGTCGGTACATCCCTCTTGCATGTATGTCAATGATGACAAGGGGTCAGTAGACATATGCTCCAATCCGTCCTTCTTGCCAAAGGTCATCAGCTCCTCATTCAGGTCAAGGGTCATCCATCTGAGAGTGTTTTTTCCTCCTCCTCACACTGACAGGAAGGAGGAGTGCCGCCACATCTGGTTTCTGGTGAGGGCACTTTGCTGTTATGTGGAGCACTCGGAGATGTTCAGGAAGTCCGACTGGCTGTTTGTCTGCCATCGCTGTCAGACTCAAGGGGCCCCTCTATCTGCGCAGCAGCTCACTCACTGGATTTGTTATGTAATCATCAAGAGTTAAGATGCATTGGTCTGCCTCACTCCAGTGGGCCTCAGGGTGCACTTGGGGCGTTGCGTCCTCAATGGCACTTTTCCAGGGAGTGTCAGTGGAGGACATCCTCTTGGTGACTTCCTGGTCCTCTACTTCTGCCTTTGTGCAGTCATATCTCAGGGATATGACTGCTGACTCAGTGCCCCATTCAGTGCTTGGTGCACTGTCGGGAGGGGGGCCTCATCTTCAGCTGATTGAGAAGTCACTTGTGCCAAGCCCTTGGTGGGTTGTTGCAGTACGGTACAAGACCCTCAGAGGGGAAGTGCTCAACTGTTGGACTGTTGCTGTGTAGGTTGTTGTTTTGGCTAGTGTCTACTAGTGTCAGTCGGGCCCAGCTGGGAGTACATTCATCCCTAACGGCCTTCATCTTAGGTGCCCGTTAGAGGGCAGAGCACGTACAGCATAGAAATAGCAGTTACTCTGGATGTAACTCCGGTTCTTTGAGTACATGCGTAGCTCTCTAACCTCAAGCCCAGCTGATCCCAATCTTTGTTGCTGAGATCAAAGGGAGACAAGTAGTGAAGACACAGGAGTTTTATAGGGGGTGGGGTGTGGCTCCTACCACCTGATTGGGTGGTGAGCAAAAAGATCTGTCTCAGGGTGCCGAGGTGAAGCCTGGATGGGTAAAGCAATAGCGAAGCCCATTAGACGGCTATGGACGAACTCATAGAACTGGAGTTACATCCAGGATAACTACTATTTCTGTTTATGTAGTTTATGCCAACGCAGACCTAATGAAATGGATTAACATGTCGAACGCTGAACAGCACAAACAACAAACTCTCTTTGAGGCCACAGCTAATCTTTTGTTTTGCCTTACTTAATTATCTCCAACTGTTAGTGGAAAAGAGAGAACTCAAGTCATTCCAGGGAATGAATGTTGCGCCTTTTAGACATTCAGTTGTTTGGGCTTTTATATATTTATTTACCACGTTGCCTTTTCCTTTCACAGTTGTGCAGCTGCAGCATTTTTCATTCCTCTCTATACTAAACATGGGGAGGGTTGACAATAAGCAGTGATGAGATGATGACATGCTGTCACCCATCTTTCCTCAAAGATAACATCCAGAGAAAGAAAAATTATGAATTAAAAATTTTCCTTACAAGAGGAAATTTCGGTCATGGAAAAAAACAGTCATGGACACCTGCTGTGGTTAAATATTTACTGTTATGAATGTAAGGCAGAATAAACTGTTAGTCGCTTTTGAAGTGAGGAGTTATCTTTATATGACTGCGCAAAAGATAAATGTGCTTTTAAAGACATGTATTCTTTTAAGTGTATAGACAGTCTATGGAAATTGTGGTTGCATTTTTCTTGGAAATCTTGGAATCCACACTCAAGTTATTATTTAGATGTAGTGCATTGCTCTAATCCTTAGCTGTGTGTGTGCTGAGGCCTGGGTAGTGAATTGAACTGACTTTTTGAAGTGGCAACTACAGTAGTCAGAAAGGAAATCGAACAGATCATTCTAACGTGTAATCTTTGAAGAAAAGACAATTTTATTTCACCTGCTGCATTTTAACATTTTTCAGACTTTATCCATGGAAGGTATGTTCAATTATTATTCTTCTGCAGCCCCTGCTGGCTTAGACGGTGTCCGATACTGCCGTGGCCGCCTACTGCCAGCCAGTCTGTAGCACAGCTCATACTCCTGTTTATCTGTTGAAAAGCATGTGGTTTTAAAACCATGTGTTGTGCACACACAACAGTGACCTCGCTGTTTGCGGAAAAGGGATTTCCCTCATGGTGTGGTAATGGGTGATTAACTGTGTTTATGTATTATTAATCTCTCCTCTCCTATACTTTATAGACTCTTTGGGAAGGTAAAAAGCTTTTATAAAGAATCACTTTTAAAACCTTGGTTGACCCAGTTTGGCCTAGTTATTTTGATTGGCTGAAAGGTGTGTGTGTGCGGCGCGCTCTCTTATTGGTCCAAGGGCTGATACTGGTTTTCCTTTTTCTGATAAAAATCAAGTTGGCAAGTTAACAGGTCATGGTCAAGGTCATCCTTCCTTCAAGAGGAAAAGCCTTGTAAAAAGCCAGTCTTTAAGGAGCTTCGGCCTTGAATGGGTTTCATTCAGCAGACTGGCTTTACCTACAGATACAAAAATCTCAGGAACATTGATTCCAAGGCTTTTCAGTGACAATAGCCTCTTTTCAGTGGCTAATCTTTGCAAAGCAACAACCAACCTTAATATAAGTGCCCTAAAAACGTACTTCCTTATTCAGCTTCTCACTGTAAGCTGTATGGTCCTGCATGGACAAACTACTGACTGTAAAAGGAAACACTTTTAGCCATGCCAAATGAGCGATTTCAGCATTACGTGTTTTCACTGTTCTCTCATTGGTTTGAGTTGGGTGGGATTGTGTTGTAGGTTACTGACGTCAGGTAACTATGAACCAGTCAGATCTAGGGACACACTTTTGTCAGCTATGTCTACCGTACTCCACTGACTTACCAATACATGCTTCTTTGATATGCCAAGAAAGTCAACAATAAATGTGGAAACATTAAAGGGCACAAGAAACATTACAAGCACAAAGTTATCAAAATTTGATATAGAGAGATGTTACCTCCAGCATACGACCTGGAGGTAACAATGTATTCAAGCATTCTGGGTTTGTCTAACTTGACACTTAATAATGTAATGAAATAGACAACGAGTGGCCGCTCTAGTGGCCGAGCGGAATAAACCACCGTTCTTGCAACCCGCTCGTCATGTGGCTGGGAGGTTCGTATCCCAGACTCGCCGTAACCGGTCACGGCCAGAGCGTCCACGGGATAAGGCATTCATTAGGTCACCCTTACCCGAGGGATAGTGGGTGTAGATCGGTGTAGTGTTCTGGGACTAGTCGTTCTCCAGCGACCCCTCTGACCCACCCGGGCGCCTGCAGCCAAGCAACTGAAAGCATTCTCCCTACGCTTCCTTCGTGGCATGAAGGCGATGCAATCCATGCGAGGCTTCAGCGTGTAAAATAGCGAGAGTAGCCGACACGAGTTTGAAGGAAGCTGGTGTAACGACTATCTCCTTCCTGTGGAAACGTGAGCCAGGGGAGTTATTCGACAAGAGTTCCGGCCATATGCCATTGGGTTAATCGGGTGGGATAAGGGGGAAAACTAGAAATAAATTTATAGAAAAAAATAAAATAAATGGACAACCAGTATTAGAAAGAGAACCGAACACACACACACACATGATTCTTACCTTCAGCAAGTCCCAAGGCTAACTAAAGAAAGACACTGGGCAATGTTGCCTGCTCTCAATCATGGCTATGCAGGCACATTGTAAAAACAACGACAAGTCTGTTACATTATACATCTCAGTTAGCAAATGTAAGTTTACCTCTCATCAGAATCAGAAACACTTCGTCATTTCATTTCATGCACAAGAAGTGAAACAAAGCATCGTTTTCCCCAGCCCACAGCAGTGCAACACAAAGAAAAAAAACTACAAGAACTACAAGAACACATATATCCAAACTAACACCTAAAAATTGGTATCTGTCAGCTCGAACACGTACGGCTGACCATGCCAATCCTACCTGATGCTGCCATTGCTAGCAGAGCACTAACTAGCTATCACTCACCACCATGTCATCGGGTTATTTGCTCATATTGTTGGCGAGACACTACTGTCATCGGTCATTACGTGTTCAGACCATGGCCACACAATCCTGATCAGTTTCATGGGCGTGTTTAATTATATTTAGTTTGTTTTTTTTAATTGACGCGAATGAAGCTTTGGTTAATAGTTATTGAGTCACACATTTTTAATATCATTTTATGATTTGTACCACACTGTCATTGGCTTTAAGAAGTATAAAAGGGCTATGGGCAGTTCCTGTCTGAGCTTTGCCCTCAATCATTCAGCATTGTAAATAACTGTAATAACTGTTTTTGAATGGAGAAATCTGGGGAGTATCTCACCTTAACATCTCCGTTCCTCTCTCTCTGCAGGCCTGAGGTCCCTGGGCATGACCATTGCCCAGTGTTACGAGGAGGTGGGTCTCCTCCTCCTTTTCCTGGGGGTGGGCATCTCCATCTTTGCCACCCTAGCCTTCGCTCTGGAGCATGACCTTCCTGGCACCACCTTTGCTAGCGTCCCAGCTGCTTGGTGGTGGGCAACGACCTCCATGACAACAGTTGGCTATGGTGATATCCGGCCTGACACAGCCCCGGGAAAAATCCTGGCATTCCTCTGCATCCTATCAGGTATCCTGATCCTGGCGCTGCCCATCGCCATCATTAACGACCGCTTCTCTGCCTGCTACTTCACCCTGAAGATGAAAGAGGCTGCACTGCGTCATGGGGAGGCGCTGAAGAGGCTGACACGCGGCTCGGTGGGCGAGGCTGGCATGTTAGTCAGGGCTCAAGGCGGGGTTCAGAGCGGGACAGTGGGTGGGGTGAACCTGAGAGACGCATATGCCAGGAGTGTCCTGGAGATATTGAGGCTGCAGGGGAGGGAGAGAGCCAGCACCCGCAGCAGCGGAGGAGATGACCTCTGGTAGTTGAGCTGAGACATACACTACCGTTCAAAAGTTTGGGGTCACATTGAAATGTCCATATTTTTGAAGGAAAAGCACTGTACTTTTCAATGAAGATAACTTTAAACTAGTCTTAACTTTAAAGAAATACACTCTATACATTGCTAATGTGGTAAATGACTATTCTAGCTGCAAATGTCTGGTTTTTGGTGCAATATCTACATAGGTGTATAGAGGCCCATTTCAAGCAACTATCACTCCAGTGTTCTAATGGTACAATGTGTTTGCTCATTGGCTCAGAAGGCTAATTGATGATTAGAAAACCCTTGTGCAATCATGTTCACACATCTGAAAACAGTTTAGCTCGTTACAGAAGCTACAAAACTGACCTTCCTTTGAGCAGATTGAGTTTCTGGAGCATCACATTTGTGGGGTCAATTAAATGCTCAAAATGGCCAGAAAAAGAGAACTTTCATCTGAAACTCGACAGTCTATTCTTGTTCTTAGAAATGAAGGCTATTCCATGCGAGAAATTGCTAAGAAATTGAAGATTTCCTACACCGGTGTGTACTACTCCCTTCAGAGGACAGCACAAACAGGCTCTAACCAGAGTAGAAAAAGAAGTGGGAGGCCGCGTTGCACAACTGAGCAAGAAGATAAGTACATTAGAGTCTCTAGTTTGAGAAACAGACGCCTCACAGGTCCCCAACTGGCATCTTCATTAAATAGTACCCGCAAAACACCAGTGTCAACATCTACAGTGAAGAGGCGGCTGCGGGATTCTGGGCTTCAGGGCAGAGTGGCAAAGAAAAAGCCATATCTGAGACTGACCAATAAAAGAAAAAGATTAAGATGGGCAAAAGAACACAGACATTGGACAGAGGAAGACTGGAAAAAAGTGTTGTGGACGGATGAATCCAAGTTTGAGGTGTTTGGTTCACAAAGAAGAACGTTTGTGAGACGCAGAACAAATGAAAAGATGCTGGAAGAATGCCTGACGCCATCCGTTAAGCATGGTGGAGGTAATGTGATGGTCTGGGGTTGCTTTGGTGCTGGTAAGGTGGGAGATTTGTACAGGGTAAAAGGGATTCTGAATAAGGAAGGCTATCACTTCATTTTGCAACGCCATGCCATACCCAGTGGACAGCGCTTGATTGTCCTACAACAGGACAATGACCCTAAACACACCTCCAAATTGTGCAAGAACTATTTAGAGCAGAAGCAGGCAGCTGGTATTCTATCGGTAATGGAGTGGCCAGCGCAGTCACCAGATCTGAACCCCATTGAGCTGTTGTGGGAGCAGCTTGACCGTATGGTACGCAAGAAGTGCCCATCCAACCAATCCAACTTGTGGGAGCTGCTTCTGGAAGCGTGGGGTGCAATTTCTCCAGATTACCTCAACAAATTAACAGCTAGAATGCCAAAGGTCTGCAATGCTGTAATTGCTGCAAATGGAGGATTCTTTGACGAAAGCAAAGTTTGATGTAAAAAAAATCTTATTTCAAATACAAATCATTATTTCTAACCTTGTCAATGTCTTGACTCTATTTTCTATTCATTTCACAACATATGGTGGTGAATAAGTGTGACTTTTCATGGAAAACACAAAATTGTTTGGGTGATCCCAAACTTTTGAACGGTAGTGTAAGACTCAGGTCATAATGGTCTCCTCCAGTTCGGTAGATGGTCCTGCTTAAGAGAGCGATTCGGTTTTGACTTTAACAACAGTCAACTGGTCTGTAGTAAGTTTTTGGGCAAGGATGGCCAGAGAGTAAACAAACACAGACATTTCCATCTGTTGATATTCTTGTACAGTTCACGATGAGTTCCGCTACCTGTTGGCGTCCTATTACAAGTTGTTTTCCTTTTGTATTGTGCCTAGTTCACACTACATGATTATCGCCCTGATTTTCCACTCCCCGACAGTTTTGGAGCTCCTCAGCAAAAACCCCAGATCAGAGGGAAATCGGCCTTGGTTCAGCACTTGCATATCGTCGCTCGAGCGCTATGTGTGAACTGTTCAAATACGAGAGCCGAGAGGCTCACTGATGCATCGTAGATGCATCCCAGATATATAGCAGGCCAAATATCTGGATGTGTCGGGGAGTCCAAATCCTGTACTGTGACATGTGTGACTGGCAATGTGAGCGCAAGACATGGGGTGAGGGGAAACCTGGGGGAGGAGTCGTAACACAACGTCGTAACATATCCCAGTCCTCTCATCCATATTCTTTTTCCCCCCCCCTTGTTTTTTCCCCGCTTTTAATCAGCGCACAAACAACTTGGATCGCTCGTTTATTGCGGACATCCATTTTTGGAAGAAAAAAACTCCTGTCTCGCGCATGGTATCGCATTATTCTCGCGTGTGTTTTCGTGAAAAACATAGTTTGGAGACCAGACAGACTCATCGAGAATTCTTTCTGGTGAAAGATCTTGTAATGTGTGACCCCCCTGTCGCCGCTCAGTCATGTGGTGTGAAAACCACAACAACTTCAAGATGTCCCGATTACAAGACAGCAAGTTGTGTAGCGTGAACAGTACATCGATCTGACGACTTTGAAAGTCGTGTAGTGTGAACTAGGCATTACTTTCCTTTCACACTCATCTGAGAGTGGGTCGCTTGTTTGGTGCCAGTCTCACTGCCTAACCAAGAGCTCACAGTATAAACAGCTTAAATCAAATTTTCAGTCCTTTGCCGTGTGTCTACAAAGCCAGATGAGCTGTTCTCAAGCAGCTATCGCACAAAACCAGGTTCCTGCTATCATAGTATCCATAAACTGTCAAAGTGCTGCTGAGTAAGACACTGAAATCCAACACGCTGAATGTTGTAGTGTCTACAACACAGTTTAACCATGCAAGACTCAACCACCTGTGGAGCTTTGGACATAATGGGGGGAAAAGATTACCAACTGTCAGTCAGTACCAGCAGCCATACCAACATGTACTCTGGCTCTGCCAAATGACGGAAGCTAAACAGGTATGGGCTTGGCTAGTACTTGGATGGGAGACCTCCCAGGAAAAACTGTGTTGCTGCCGGAAGTGAGGTTGGTGGGCCAGTAGGGGGCAGTCTTCCTTCCGGTCCTAACAAAATAACAAATATCAAATCCCAATGCTCCGGTGCAGTGACGGGGACACTGTGCTGTAGTAGATGCCGTCCTTCGGATGAGACGTTAAACCGATGTCCTGACTCACTGTGGTCATTAAAGATCCCATGGCACTTGTCACAAAGAATAGGGGGTTCCCCGGTGTCCTGGCAAAATCCCCAACCTGGCTCTCCCCATCTGGCCACCTAATCATCCCTCATGTAATTGGCTCAATGATTCTTCCCTCCACGTCAAGCTGATGTGTGGTGAGCGTTCTGGTGAAAAATGGCTGTCATGCATCATCCAGGTGGGTGCTCCACAATGGTGGTGGTTGAAGTGAGTTACCCTCTTCAATGTGAAGCACTTTAGGTTTCTTGAAACCGCTATATAAATGTACTTATTATTATTATTATAAATACTGGCAAATTTCATTATTGGCTAATACTGTATGTCTACTCTACCAGCAGCTTCATATGGTAACCAACCACCATTTGGAGGACCTCTTCCTCTTTAATACTCAGTTTGACTTGTGAAATAGTGAAAGTAATTTGTGAAATAATCATGCAGTGTGGTCATAATCTGTAATGTGCCATCGGGTCCCTCAACAGGAATGTGAGAGATCTGGCTTGGAGAGGGCAGACCTCCATAAAAACAGCTCTGTGGTAAAGAAACATTCTTATAAAGATGTCCCTGAACTGTTAGTGTTTTTTTTAAAGCCCTGCTGGCACATGCAAAATATTCACGTAGACAGGACCTTGTACTGGGATATTTTGATGTATAGTAGTGGACAGTTTAATCTTAAATACTATGTTGGCCCCAGTCTTACGTATCGTGTTTGGTTTATTTGCTTGTCTACATATTATTCCTCCAAAACAAATGTCACCTTATTTAATAAAAAAAAGTGTCTATAATTAAAATTAAGTATCGTTATTGGGGCAGAGAATGTTCTTTCTTGTGCTTTTAAGTAGGGCTGTCCCGAATTCCATTTTTTGGGTAGCTTCGGTAGTAATCAACCGTGAATATTCGGAGCTACGCCAGGGGGCATTGCGCGGGAAGCAGTCAGCCAGACATTTTTCTGTTGTCAGCTGAGATGCACGGCATAGCGGTGCAACACGTGTCTTTCGGTTCTGTTATTCTGCAGTATTGTTGTTTGTATTGTTATT
Source organism: Lampris incognitus (assembly GCF_029633865.1). Taxonomy (NCBI): domain Eukaryota; kingdom Metazoa; phylum Chordata; class Actinopteri; order Lampriformes; family Lampridae; genus Lampris; species Lampris incognitus. The sequence goes on along the minus strand of NC_079219.1, from coordinate 21,074,632 downwards.
TGTTAATAAATAACATTTTCCAAAAGGTTTGGTGTGTTTCATGCATGTTTGTAATCCCGAGGGATTTGGCTGAACGATGTCCTATCTATGCACTTTTTGTGACGTAACAGCTTGTGACAATTTGTTATTATCATGGATAAATAATAGAGCTACTTAAATGCTCATTAGAATAGGCTCCGCATCCAAGATAACGCCCGAGAAAGTGCTGTGAAACAAAAGCGCAGAAACAGCATACTAGCTCCGACAAATTTAAGATTTGAGATTTATATTTATTTATGTAATTTCTCAGTACCCGCATACATTGGAATGAAATCTATCCTCCGCGTTTAACCCTTCCTCTATACTAGGAGCAGCGCGCGGGGACCAACTCCAGTTCTGCATTCGTCAGCTATTAGCCTAATACAACCTGACCCTTGGGCGTAACTGCGACCCCCGCACTTTCACAGAAACATGATTCCATCCCCACCCCCCACCCCCAATCTTTTCCTGAGGTAGTCATTGATTAAACGAAACCGAGTTCCCATACATGAAAATCCATTGGTCAAGTTAGATTGATTGAACGGCCATCCAGCCAGTCACAGCCATTTGACCAGAGCCGGCCCAAGGCTTTATGGGGCCCTAAGCAGAATTCGATTTGCCCCCCCCCGCCCCCCATGCTAAACCCACCTCCCACCACCGAAAAAATTATGTCCGTGCTTGATCGTTACCATACCATTGTCATGACTTACTACTGTGCTGGAAAGTCTTAAAATAAACCACCAGACAATGCATTTATTGAACAAGTTAACTATTTTAATTGCTTTTGAACTGTGCCGAAGTGCAGAGCAGTAACAAAGAAATAAATTATTTTCTTACATCAAATGCAAATGCAAAATCAGACAATATTAAATAAATTAAATAGAAACTTAAATAATGACATACAATGAACAGAGGAACTTCTAACAGTTAACAATATAACAATAAAGATTAAAGAATATGTAGATGAATAAAACCTATTTGGAAAACTATGGTGTTCAAAGGTGTGCTAATGGTTCAGAAAATATCCCAAAATAAAATGCTTTCAGTTATCATTCTCCTTAAAATCGTTGTTTTCTGGAGGCAAAGTCATTTATGACGTCATTGTAGGAGATCTCGCGGCCAACTGTATTGTTAATGCTTATAAGTGCCAGTCCACTCAATCTCTCTTGAGCCATGGAAGATATTAAGTTTGTTTTTATCAATTTCAGCTTGGAAAAACTGTGCTCTGCAGAAGCTACAGTCACAAGGAGAGTGCAGACTATCCTTAGAGCTACCCAAAGATGTGGATATAACTCACTAATCTGATTTTTTTTTTAAAGTAGCCTAATCAGCAACAAGTTATTTCACATAGAAAAATCTTGACAGTCCAACAATATGTTGCATTATAATATGTTGAAAACGATCAAGGACGTGATTTAAACGCGAAGACCAGCTATGTTCTCTAGACTTTTAACTGACTAGCAAGCTAACTGTTGGTTACTAACCATAATGCCTTCTTTGGTCTACATTATATACAACATAACCTAGCTAGCATGCAGGAAAGTTTGCATGTTGTTTAAACATCCTAAAACAGTATTGGCATCTTAAATCACCGTAGCTCTATGACTAGTAGCAATAGCTATTTCTATCTTAAAGGGGTAACTGTCGCTACTGGCATATTTTGACAGCTAATGTTAGATCAAAGCACTAGCCATCTAGCTAGCTAACTATGCTAGCTGACGTTAGCTCACCATACCTTGGCTCGTTTGAGGCATCTATTTAACTAACGTTATTGTAAGTGAATGTTCATGATAACATGCCATAATTGGTCGTGGAAACATACCTTTAACCTGCTGTTTTTTGTTTTTGTTTTTTGTCCTCCTCTGCTTTCCTCCTCTTTTGCTTCTCTGCGCCAGACGGAGAAACCCTTTTAGGTGAAATACTGTCGCAATGTACTTGCTTACAGTTTTAATGCGCATGAACCTGACCCCAGCTCTGACATAGACAGCGGAAATGATTAAACCAGTAGCATTAATTTGTCAGTCTGTTAACAACATGATATCAAAATATTTTGTTTTTGTTTTTTGGTGATTACTACTGATATGATATATAACACACACACACACACACACACACACACACACACACACACACACATATATATCAACCTGTCGTGTTTGACATTTTAATCGCTCTTGGGGGCCCCCTGCTGGCGCGGTGGCCCTAAGCGACCGCTTAGTTCGCTTATGCCTTGACCAACACACCCGGCCAGGCAAAAGTAAACAGTTCAAGTGTGGTGAAGTTACGTGCATTCAGAAACTGCTTCTGTCACTCGATGCTGGCTGTGATAAAGTATTAGGGAATAACACATCAGAGGGATGAAACGGGTATTTAACTAGTTATTAATGTATAATTTTCTTTTGTAACCTTATCTTGTTATGTGATGTGTTAGCTAACATTAGTCACTGAACATAAAATGAAATAGGTAAACAAACTTAATGCAAGCTAATGGTAGCGGACATTATTTAGCTAGATAGCATTTTCACAGCTAGATAGCAAGTTAAAGTCTGAATGCCCCCCTCTTTTGGGACATTTCTTGCACCCTCAGTTTACAATGTCTCTTGTCTCACCAAGCTGCTAATTAGTAGGCTAGCAGTCTGTAGCAGACCAATGTTGGCTAGTTTGATAGTATTTGCTAGTGTTAGTGATAGTTTGCCAGTGAAATTCAGTGCGTTTGACGTTGCTCAACATTTTCATTGTTTTTGTTATGCAAAATAGGAGGAAATGCAAAAAGGAACATTACATTCTTTTATTCAGGTCTTTTGATTGATCGGATTTCCATACTTGCTGATGACTTAAGCAAATTAGCAAAACAGCAATTTTTTTGAATTCAGGCAAAGCAGTAAATCTTATTGCATAAAGTTGAAAAAAAAACCTTTATATCAATGTTGTTTTTTCTTTTTCATTTTTGTATAGAGTCAGCTAAAATCAGTAAACCATCTCAAAAGTAACTTTCAAAGCACAAACATCAACAGCTGTTTATAACTACAGTCATGAAGATTTATATGCAAACAAAAGTCTGTTTTAATATTTTCTATTGTTGTTGCATTTAAGATAAGGGCCAACCAAAAATATCCGAATCATGAAGGCTTTTCGAGATGCTCATTGTAATTGTTTCTGTCGGACAGGACTTTTCAGGGAGTAATGACGTGGCACATGAATTTTTATGTATGCACCATAGTAGCCAATTGCAGAACTAGCAGCGAGTCTAAAGAGGAAGCAAAGTTTTTGATGCTAGCAAGCAGATATGAACAAGCTCATAACATACCTTTACCAACATATGCTACAACATCAATAGCTAAAACTCACACAGTCAACCACAGTTTTATTTGACAGCGTGGAAGAGTTCAGTGTGACACCAGTCGTAACTCTGCTTCAGTTCATATGGCTGTTTGGGATTTAGATAGCGCTGACATAAACACAAATCTCCTTAAGTGTCAAGTCAAATAAAGAAAGACAACCTTCGGGGCTGTAACTAATAAAACAGGTGGAAAATTCCGAGTCTGCACTGTGTTGTGGGTAACATACAATTTTACAGACCTCTGCCGTGTCAGTGCTACATTACATTACTTTACATTACATTACATTACATTACAGCCAGTGGCTCCGGCAGCCGTAGTTCTGTATGCTCTCTCTCTCTCTCTCTCTCTCTCTCTCTCTCTCTCTCTCTCTCTCTCTCTCTCTCTCTCTCTCTCTCTCTCTCTCTCTCTCTCTCTCTCTCTCTCTCTCTCTCTCTCTCTCTCTCTCTCTCTCTCTCTCTCTCTCTCTCTCTCTCTCTCTCTCTCTCTCTCCTTTTGCAACTCCGGGGTCAGCGTGGCCTTTTGTCATTACATATATCAGAGATATCTGCAGGGGTTACCCAAAACAAAAACACAGGTCTCTCTCTCTCTCTCTCTCTCTCTCTCTCTCTCTCTCTCTCTCTCTCTCTCTCTCTCTCTCTCTCTCTCTCTCTCTCTCTCTCTCTCTCTCTCTCTCTCTCTCTCTCTCTCAGCCATGACACAGACAGATGGATGAAGAAACTAAGGCTGTGGTCACACAGAAATTGGCAGAGAGAAATTCCTTTGCTTTCCCTTGTAAAATGGTTGGGACCAGAAGCTAGGCGACCGAAAACCCTTAACACAATAAAATTAAGAAGAAAGCCACTTTATTTTGTCATTGTACAGGTTACAATGTAATGTGTTCTCTGCATTTAACCCATCCCATTTTATACGAGCCATGGGCAGCTGCAGTGCCCGGGGACCAACTCCAGTTGTTCTTTTCATTGCCTCGGTCAGGAGCACAGGCAGGAGTATTAACCCTAACAAGCATGTCTTTTTGATGGTGGGAGGAAACCGGAGCACCGGGAGGAAACACACGCAGACACGGGGAGAACATGCAAACTCCACACAGAAAGGACCAGGGATGGCCTGGGGTTCGAACCCAGGACCTTCTTGCTGTGAGGCAACAGTGCTAACCACTGGGTCACCATGCTGCCCATTAATGAAACATAGTTACTATACCATCTACTTCTACTTCGTGACTGACAGCAAATCGTGCCATTTATTTTTTTGTGTAGCAATTTATATTTTGGAAGAGCACAATAATATAAAATTGGATGGTTATGCACTGCTAAAATGATAGCTTCCTTTATTTATGCTCCCTAGCAACCATCCTGTCATGAGGTGAACACAGTGGTTGACAGTTTTGCTATTGGTCGATTGGACAAATTTGCCACCCAAAGGTCACCAAATTTGAATTCGACGCAAAGGTACCGAAATGCTTAGCAACGAATCCATTGATGTGAACTGAATTTGCCGCAAATTTTTTTGTACACCAATGCTGATATAACTTGGGCCTAAATGACAAAAACACAACGTCAACAAACACTTGTTACATGGAGGACTACTACGGCGCCCCTAAGGGGACATGGGCGGATTTTTTTTTTGTTAACTATTTCGTGCTCACGAGATACTAACTGGTGCGCACGAGATAGTATCTCGTGAGCACGAGATACTAACTCGTGAGCACAAGATACTATCTTTTGAGCACGAGATACTATCCTGTGAGCACTGTAGTGATATAATGCTATGTATATCCACTGGAACTGCACTAGGTGTTATGTACTACCCTGACTGTTATTATGGTTACACCACTACCATGTATGGTTATTACGTCTGCCTACTGAGCCACGATTAAACCTGAGTTCTATAACCCGGTGTGGTCATTGATCCTCTACCAATACTACCCCAAGTATTACTTCACAAAGTTCTACGTTGTAGACGTACCAGGGCCAGCCATAGTTGGGCTGCCAACATGTGAACTGTTAAACCTAGTGACTGTCAATGTAGATGCAGCGACCGAGAAAGGAAATGCAAACCAGGAAAAAGTCAACACAAGACAGACAAAACCCAAAATGACCATATCAATCAGTGCAGATCTAAAGAGAGCATACCCAGACCAGTTTGACAAAATTGGCAACTTCAATGGAAAGGCCAAGCTCTTCCTGAAAAAGGATGCTGAACCATTCGTAGACCCACCACGTAAGTGCAGCATTCACATCAAAGACAAACTGAAAGATGAACTGAATAACCATACACGGTGGTGGTGTAACCATAATAACAGTCCGGGTAGTACATAACATCTAGTGTAGTTCCAGTGGATATACATAGTGTAAACTACTAATAAGAGACGTTAGCCGCTGGCTAGCGGGTTTGACCCTTTAGCCTAGCGGTTAGTGATGTCGCCTTGTGGTGCAATACACCCCGTGTCGAATCCCGCACCGGGCAAGAAAATAACCGGTTACTATAGCATTATAGCACTACAAGCACGAGTTACTAACTCGTGAGCACGAGATAGTACTTCCTGTGGCGCGTTACCACCTAGCCTTGGGTCAGCTGAAAGAATGGCAGCAGAAGTGGATTGTTGTCTTTTCTGAAAACCCGAAATATACCTGATAGCATCATCAACCAACTAAAAGATGAAAAGGTAGGCTAAATGGTGCCGCCGTTCTCTCATTGCATGCTTTGTAGATGGGCTCACGTTTCATGTTTTAATCCTAGTCTAGTTTCGCTAGTTTCTGTGCCTGGGATTTTTAATTTCCTTTTTAAAAACATGTGTTGACATTTTCCCTGCTTCTTACAGATCGACATCAGTGTCATAAACGTTATGACTGATGAGGAATTAGGACGGTATATCACAAGATATGGGGACCGACTTGCACTCCGAGCATTTTGTCGGCAAAGTAACTGTGACAAACGAAACGTCAGGAGCTGGCGGGTCAGTGAGGTCCGCTCTCATGCAGCAAGTAAGAGACAGACTACTGGGGGCCCAACAGAAAACTCCTGTCGACACAGCAGCAGCAGGCCCTCGTGCTGGAAATAAAAACACATCGAAAGACACACAACGAGTTGAAATGGGATGGCTCCACTTTGATAACGGCACTTATCATCAGGTCGGAACAAGAAATGGAGGTGGCACACGACACCTGTCTGTCCAGAAAACAGTAACTGTGGGTGAATTACTGGAGACTGGCAAAGACTTGTGTAAACTACTAATAAGAAACGTTAGTCACAAGTTAACACATCTGACCTTTTAGCCGAGCGGTTAGTGATGTCGCCTTGTAGTCCATCGGCCAGAGCCCAAAATTTCCTATTTCGGTACACTCAAGGTGGCAAAACTTACTTATAATTTTTGAAAGGATCCATGTCTGTAGATGATATTTTGGTATGATAACCATTCCTGAGTGGCAGCTGTATCACAGTTATCAGCTCATGAAGTTAACCACCCCCTAAAGTAAATTGCATTTTAGACGCTGGTGCATATCCTGGTTTAGCCTCATGGTCAGGACATTTTTCCATGTTCTATAATATTGTCTTTTGTATCATTTTAAAGGGGACCTTCTTAGCTTTCATTCAAGCCCTGTTGTGGATATTTCTCACAAATATAGAGGTCACTTGAGCTCTTCAACCCGTCAATAACACACATCTTTCTGCAATGTTCGCCTAAACTATATACTTTCTTTTAGCCCTGTGGCATCTAGGAATATCAGGGACACAAAACACAAAAACTGGAATACTCACAGGACTGTAAAGATTCAGGAAATGTATAATATACCCATACTATTTCATTGTGTGAGGTGATTGTGAACCTTAAATTAGAAGGGCATTATTACTAAGAAACTAACTAGACCAAAGCCACTTAGTCCATGGGTCAGACCAGATATCGATATCACCCAAGGTGACACAACTTCACTGGTGCCATTTTATTTGGTACACTAACAGAAATAAAATAATACATGATAACCTTTCCAAATGAGCAGCTATTTCATTTTTCTTTCAGGAAACCTGTTTCTGTGCCTCTCACGATTGTGTATTTGCCCAGATTTTTACAAATATAGCATTTCAACACCCCTTGTACTGATTAGCCTAGCTTAAACTCTGGGAAAGTTCTTAGTTGGCCAACAACCAAGGATAACCAGTACTGTGTACTTCCATTCATTGTGCTAAGCTAGGCTAACGTGCAGCCAGATAGCTTTCTACTAAACACATATAGAGGAAACTGGTATCTATCTTCTTGTCTCACTCTGGAGAAGATTGTAAGCTAATTTCCCATAATGTTAGCATGTTCTTTTAATGTATATGTTAATATGATTAGTTAAAGTGGCTACGAGGAACTTTCATCTTGTGTTGATTTTAGCGGCCTCATGTGGACAAAATACAGCTGTTGCATAGCAACTAGGTAATGTATCTATTTGTGGCTATGTAAGATAAATAATGGTAATATGACGCTGGTGAAGCAAAGTAAACTTTGTTTTAGTAGTGTTCATACACCTAAGTTACATGTATTTGTTTGTATGTGGCAGGTGAAAACTGACTGAATATGGCCACTGGTGAACAAGCAAGTTTTTACCCAATACCAAAGCGCCCACGGGTGGAGTGCATTATCCACTGTTCTGATGATACAGATAAGCTGGTTTCACTACAAAGTGTCGACTCATGGAGAACTCTGCTCAGGGCAGCTCAGATACGAAATCATGCACCAGATTTGAAACTGGTAAAAGACATTCCTGAGGGACAGATTCCAGCAATCTACTACCACAGAAAGTGTCGCAGTATCTTCACTATGAAGCAAATTCTTGATGGCCTCCTTGCAAAAGAAAAGAAAAGTTGTGTCTCTGCTGAAGAGAAACAATCTAAGAGAGTAGCTCGACATGCTCCAAGTACATCTAGGACTTATGATGCAGAGTGCATATTTTGTCAGAAAAACAGCAAATATTCCAAGAGACAGAATACGAGAGAAGTACTGGTGCAGTGTCGAGAACTGCGAGCTGATGCAAAGATCAGGAGTGCAGCCACAAAGAAAAGGGACAGCAGAATCCTTGCCATTGTGAGTAGAGACCTTGTAGCAGCTGAAGGGCACTACCACAGGCCATGCTATAGACTTTACACCAAAGAAGAGGTTTCCAAAGGAGAGGTTGCCAGCAATGAAGATGATGATGCTGCAGCCCAGTATGAAGCTGCTGTGAATAAGGCATACAATGAGCTGTTCCTCTTCATCAGGATGGAGCTTTTTGGCAATCCTCAAGTGATGACAATGACTGATCTCTCTTCTAGACTGGTAGCTTCAATGAACTCCCAAGGCATTGCCCAAGTCAAGGAATCAACCAAGAAGCACATAAGGCGAAACCTGGAGAGTGAGTTTGCTGTAGCCTTGCAGATATTCCCTGATGAGAAAGGAAAATTCCTCCTCTATCCCGATAACTTGTCCATGAGGGAACTTGCCAAAGAAAATCAGTCTCTCAAAAGGGAGCTGCAGACCCTGAAAAGTGTCAGTGCACAAGATGTTATAGCCAAAGCAGCCATCAAATTGAGAGCAGACATTAAAAGTCAAGATGTTCCTCAAACCTGGCCGCCTGAAGTCAAACCAGAAGCAGAATGTCCTACCATTCCAGAGTCGCTCATTATCTTCCTGTACTCTCTACTCACAGGCTCAAATGATCCTGATCATGCATCCCAGAGAGTGCAGTGCCTTCTGCAGTCATTTGGCCATGACATAGTATATGCAGTGACATGTGGAAATACCAAGCCTTCCAAGCACATTGTTCTGCCATTCAGTGTCAAATCGTTGACAGGAAATGTAGAGTTGATAAACATCCTCAACCGATTTGGTCACAGTGTGTCCTATTCACAGATGGAAGAGATCAACACTGCCCTGTGTCTCCAGAAACTCTCATCATCAGGGAGTGGCATTGCCCTTCCAGCTAACATCCATCCTGGCATATTCACAACTTTAGCCTGGGACAATATCGACCGTCTTGAAGAAACTGTCAGTGGTGAGGGAACATCTCACAGAGTCAATGGGATTGCTGTGCAAGCAAAGCCAGTCAACCCACTTCCTGTCCAACCCATGCCCACTGTTCCCAAAACAAAGAAGAGAAGCATTGATGGACCCCCACCAATGTTACCAACTTACAATGCTGGACAACGGGTAGGGCCACCACAAAGCAAAAAGTCAGATGCCGATACTGCAGCCAATACTAAGCTTGCCAGAGAGAAAAACCTTCTTTGGGTCCTAGCACGCATGTCACAACCAGAAGAACAGTCAGTCAGCAGCTGGACAGGCTTCAACATCCTGACTCGAGGAGAGATGACGGGCATCCCCAACAATATAGGCTATCTGCCTACCATCAATGCTCCAGCGACACAAATGTCTACTGTCAACGAGGTGCTTAACCAGTCACTGAGCATCATGCAGTGCTTAGGCCTGAGGAAGATTGTCTGTGTCTTTGACCAAGCCCTGTATGCGAAGGCTGTCGAGATCACATGGAAACACCATGACAAGTTCCATGATATCATCGTTAGGCTTGGGGTATTCCACACCATCTGCACACTGCTGGCAATAATAGGAAAGCGTTTCCAAGATGCTGGACTCAAAGACCTCTGCATTGAGTCTGGCATGACTGCAGAAGGCTCAATTGCTGGTGTTATGGATGGCCGCAAGTACAACAGGGCTCCTGTATGAGGCTCTCATGCCACTGACCTTGAATGGTTTCCTGTCCTGATTGGAAGAAACTCACAGGAATGACATGGTTCACCTGAATGAGACACTGAAGACCATTGACAGCCTTGGGAAAGAAGTCTCACAACATGCTTTGAAGGAGGTCCTCGAGAACAGCTCTTGTACACGCATCATGGATCTATTTGAAGTCTACCGTGAGTTCCTTAGAGGTGGAAACGGCAGCCTCTCGAACTTCTGGATGTCCTATTTGGACATGGTTGAAATCTTGTTGGGGCTCATCCGAGCATCCAGAGAGGGAGACTGGATGCTACACTTGGCTAGCATTCGAGCAATGATCCCATGGTGCTTTGCTTATGACAGGATGAATTATGCACGCTACCTCCCCTACTACTACGCCCAGATGTCTGAGCTGCCCATCACACACCCAGATGTGTACACAGAATTCATGGAAGGAGGCTTCTCAGTCCAACTGGGCTCCACCAATCCCTTTGGCCAAATCCCTGTTGACCAAGCTATAGAAGACACGGTGAACAAAGACACCCAAACAGCTGGAGGGACAAAGGGATTCAGCTCGAAGCCAGGAGCTGTGACCAAATATTATCTCACAGCTGAGTATAGAAGCATGTACCTCAGACAGCTGAGAGACCTGACAGGTCAAGGCAGGTGCAAATGGTCTCATCCAGATCTACAGAGTCCAAGGATCAAGAGAGATGAAGCAGATGTCCAGTCTCTCATGGACCTTATGGAGAATAACTGGCTCAATCCTATGTCCCCTGATGAGATTGATTTGGTTAGCCTCTCCACTGGCAACATGGCTCCACCTGATGTGACCATAGATCTCTTGAGAGCTCTTGAGAAAGGAGAAGAGGCCTACCAAGCATTCCAGCAAACAAGGTTAGATGCAGACCCACCACCTGTGAAATTCCACGACAAGATGACCAAGCAAAGTCTGAAAACATTCTCCAATGTCAGCACAAAACAAGCTCATGGAAAGAAAGCACAGGATGTGGTTCTGAAGGCAGATAGAAACCTTTTCAGTCACATGATCGTGGTGGCTGAAAGCAGGAAGGTGAATCTGAAGGATGTCCTTGCCTACCCATTGGGCCCACTACCATGGGCACTGGCAAATGCTGATGGGTCCTTACGAAAAACAAACAAGGCTGCACTTGCCAGAGAGCTTGTAAAGAATGTATCTCATGCAGAAGACATCCCAATCCCATCTACTTCCATCAGTGATGGGATGAGCCTGGTCCAAAAAATGAATGGCAACAACAAAACCTTTGCACAGGTGGCAGAGTCAGCCTTGACCCAGGTCCTCCATGAGGGAGCACAGAGTGGGAGGATTGATGTTGTTTTTGATGTCTATCACCAGACTTCGATCAAAGATGCTGAACGACTGAACCGGGGTGGAGACATCACTCTCCAGTACAAGAATCTTGCAGGGGGACACCACGTCCAGCAGTGGAGAAAATTTCTGTGCAGTTCCTCCAACAAGACCAGTCTCATCAAGTTTCTGGTGGAAGAGTGGAAACTCCCACGATACAGAGCTATGCTGCATGGCAAGGTGTTGTACATGACCTGTGAGGAAACCTGCTACAAGTTGACAGAAGATGGGTGTGAGGAAGCAGCAGAACTGCACTCCACACATGAAGAAGCTGACACCCGTCTGCTCCTGCATGCATTGCATGCAGCAAATGCGGGCTCAAAGTCAGTTATCATCACAGCTGAGGACACTGACGTCATGGTGCTTTGCCTTGGCTTCCAGAAGGACATCACCTGTCCCATCTACCAGAAGTGTGGGACTCAGAACCGCACACGGTTTGTCGACATCACCAAACTGGCAAGTTCACTTGGAGACAGCATCTGTGACAGCCTAATTGGCTTACATGCCTTCACAGGCTGCGACACTGTCAGTGCATTCGCTGGTCGAGGGAAGCTGAATGCCCTGAAGATAGTGAGAAAGCACACTTCCTGCCAAGAGACTTTTAGTCAACTGGGACAGACATGGAATGTGAGTGATGAGCTGTTCCAGAAAATTGAGCAGTTCACCTGTCGGATGTATGTTGCTAATAGCAGCACTGCTGAGGTGAACAAACTGCGTTACCAGCTCTTCTGCACCAAAAGGGGAGAGGTTGAGTCCAGCCAGCTGCCACCATGTAGAGACTGTCTCTTTATGCATGTTCAACGAGCCAACTATCAGGCAGCAATATGGAAGTGCTGTCTGCAGGCTAACCCTGTGGTGCCAAGCCCTACTGAGTATGGATGGGCAGACGATGAAGGCAAGCTGGCCATTTACTGGATTCGCTCCCCACCTGCACCAGATGTGGTCTTGGAAATGCTAACATGCAAGTGTGTGCATTCATGCAAAATGCCAAGCTGCATGTGCCTGTCAAATGGACTTCCATGCACAGACATGTGCAGGTTACAGACCTGCAGTAACCAAAAACAGCAGGATGGTCCAGAACTGGACTTTGAACTTGGGGAGTCAGATGATGAGAGAAACGAGCAGTTTGATGAATGACAGTGTGATGATTCTGATGGTATTACTGTGGTAGTAGTCTATTGATGCACAGGATGTTGATTCTGGACTTGGTTACCCAGAGCTTGATAACAATAATGTAACCATATTCACATATACCCATTACCCTACCCATTACCATTACATATACCCACTAATGATATGGGATTACATGTATCATTGACTAAGTATATGTAAATGTCAATGTTGTTTAAAATATTAAAATAGTTCATTACCTCACTATGGTATTCCTTTTTATCATGTATTTTGATTGTGTATTTAAACAAATGTATAGAGACCAGTTTGTGACTTAACTGGCTTTGGTCTAGTTCTCATTTAAGGCTCACAATCACCTCACACAATGAAATAGTATGGGTATATTATACATTTCCTGAATCTTTACAGTCCTGTGAGTATTCCAGTTTTTGTGTTTTGTGTCCCTGATATTCCTAGATGCCACAGGGCTAAAAGAAAGTATATAGTTTAGGCGAACATTGCAGAAAGATGTGTGTTATTGACGGGTTGAAGAGCTCAAGTGACCTCTATATTTGTGAGAAATATCCACAACAGGGCTTGAATGAAAGCTAAGAAGGTCCCCTTTAAAATGATACCAAAGACAATATTATAGAACATTGAAAAATGTCCTGACCATGAGGCTAAACCAGGATATGCACCAGCGTCTAAAATGCAATTTACTTTAGGGGGTGGTTAACTTCATGAGCTGATAACTGTGATACAGCTGCCACTCAGGAATGGTTATCATACCAAAATATCATCTACAGACATGGATCCTTTCAAAAATTATAAGTAAGTTTTGCCACCTTGAGTGTACCGAAATATCGTCTGGCCCATGGACTATTGTGGTGCAGTACACCTCGTGTCGAATCCTGCACCGGGCAAGAAAATAACCGGATACACTTGTTTTTTTCCAAATGGACATTCATCCAAAGGACCGGTGGAAGACTTCCAGTTAGATATTGGTGATTTTAGGCAGAACACAGTATCCCATGACGTCACGGTGAGCGAGCTGTACGAGCAGAGCAAACTACGAATGCTGCGCGTCTACACGAGCTCCCAGTCTAAAGACGTCCCACTGATTCTTTCTGACACATCATCGGACTTCGAGCAAACAGACAAGGGGCCAATGAAGAAGGTCATTTATCTTCTGTCACATTTGTGTTATCAAAACATTGTCGTTGAAATCAGGAGACATAACTAAACAGAACAGATGACAAATGTTCGCTTGTAACGTGAAACTTTTAGTCTATGATTTATGTCGTCTCTGTTTATGTGTAGGTGTGTTATTGTATCACTGAATCAATCTAGGTTTGCCTTCATGGTTGCATAGAACAACTGTCAGTAGCCTATAGCCTAGCTTACTGCTATTCATGAGCAGAATTAACACTGTTGGTAGTATCCCCACGTTAATGTAGGATATGCAGAGATTATGAAAATTGACACTATAGTTCACGCATTTATACTTACAGGTATGTCATAGGCTTAACACATAAGTAGACCATGAAATAAACACAAAGAGCTAATTCACAAAATAACAGGGCAGCTATGGCTCTCTCTTTTGGCAAGAAAATGTGTGGAAGCTGAAATTATAAAGTGTTGAATGTGTGTACAAGGAGAAAGTCTCATTTAGCCTAACTGTTTTACGGAGGGAAAAAACTAAATCAATAGACGATCAAATCAGCTGTATGAGTGTGTGTGTTTTTAAACAGCGCAGACATCATAGCAGCAGACTAACGAGATGGTGTTTGCACCAGCATATTATTATGCAAAATCTTTTGGAATGGTGTGGACAATACGACATTAAGCAGGGGCAGATTGTGAGTGTAAATGCTGCACAGTTCATGTGCAATCTATTTTTTGTGGATCCGGCCCAAAAACTCTTTGTAGAAAATCATCCCTCCTGCTCAGACCTGGGTGGATGGTACCAAGCCTACTATCAATAAGGCACACCTGACCTAATCAGCAGCCACACTTGGACTGATTCAAAGGCCCGATGATAGCTGTGTTTGAAATCATTCACTCATTCACTATTCCCTACATAGTGTATGTCATATAGTGCACTACTATATCCGTGATAATGGACGGGTTGGAACACAGCTGTAGTCTCTTCTCTGGGTGAGCTGTGGCCTGCTGAGTTGCGGTTCCTTATGTTTAACCCACAGGTGCATTATTTGAGTAAGTGTGGACATACTTTATGTTCTGATCCGTTATTCCCACCTATATGCTTATTTAGGTGTCCTTGATTATAAATGATCAGGCACACCGTTATTACACAATGCCTAACGTGGCTTGCTTTATTCCACCGTATTGCAAGACTGCCCGAACAATATTCGTCGCGCTTCTCCCCACGTCAACAGGTGACGTCACATACATACGGGTGCCCTTACATGCCAAACCGGTACATGACACTTTACAGTTAGGATTGTTTCCCTGATTTAGCTGCCTTTTAGTTGCATCTGAGTGTCCTAGTTTATTGATTAGCATTTTTCCATTACCTTTTACCATTTAAATCATCTGAGTTACCATAAACGAACTACAGTCAACTGTTTGAATGGAACCCTGTGAGAACAAATTAACTGTTGAAAGATTTTCCTCCATGTTTTGATCAATGTGCCATTGCAGATGCTCTGAGTATAACCCAGCCATCAGAAAGCAAGTTTTTACATTCTCAGTATTGCAGCCATATGACAGCATATGTTGTTTATCTGTCTTTCTCCACATAAAATTCAATAACTAGAATTAATCACTTCCTTTATTTTTGTGTGAATGTCTATCAAACCTGTCTCATCTGCAATGAGTACATCCTATGTCGTAAAAAGGAATGCATTTAATTAATTTGTATTGTTTTCAAAGAGTAGCACATTTATAAATATTTGCTCCACTTCTCTCCCCACTTATGTATATGTTCAATTACAATAAGTTCAGAAAGAATTGTTTTGCATAATTTGCCGATCTGCTGATTTCTTTATAGACTAGGACTATGCAGAGACGATCCTTGTGAAACAGAACCAGGAGACGTTATCACTGGAAGACTGGAACTGATCATCAAGTGGATCATCCAGAGAGATCCTCTGATTCAGATCCAGCACCAGGTTGCTCAATGCAGGAAAACCATGAAAAGTAAGCTCCAATAGAAATGACTGCATTTTTACAGACCCCGTCTGTGATATACAATATACACCGCATTTGAACTAATCACCGCAACTTGCAGTAGAAACCACATGGCTTGCAATCCAATATACTGTACAGCAATGCAGCACACAGTCTGCAAAGGAATGTGGACCATAACGTTGTGTATCACAGATTTAACTTTTTAATAAAATGTGATTTTGTTCCAACAATGGTAAATCCATATTAAATTTAAACTGCAGCTACAACGATGGAAGAGGGTTAAAAGTTCAAGCTCAATGACACATTAACTCAATATGCATATACAAAAAATATCTGCTCGGGTGTAAGGTGTTTTATTCCCATGTACTGTATGTAAGGACCTCTAAAAGCTATTGCACATACGTTGTGGTACTTCATTTACCAGCATGCTTTGTGTCTTGGATATTTCCTATGTTGGTGTGGTTTCCAAACATGTGGACCATTGGAATGTATTTGTTATTTGTATTTGAATTTTGTTATTAGCCAATGATGTGGTGTGGAGTTGTTATGCCCGCGAAATCGCGAGGTGCGCAACGGTCGATCTCCTCACGGGAAGGGAGGAGTTTGGGCATTCGAGGCAAGACTGAGGAGAGACGTCCATTTTTCTCTACAGCTCCGTCTGAGTACCCGTTTCGCGGAGACTTTATACACAGCCGTGTACTAGGCCCGCATTTGAAGACAGGAGTGTTGCGATTGGCCCGCGGTCGTATGCTTGCTGGTGGGGTTTGATTTAGTCCGATTATTTTGTTTCTGCCCCATAGCCAGTGTCGCCAATAGCTAGCTGAGTGGATTTAGCATCCAGTGCTAGTGTTAGCCGACTAGAGTTGTGGACGCTACCCAGAACTCATCGGGCTGCGCTGGACGTTGATCTAACTAGGGGAGCCGCTCTGCTCCATTCCTGGGACCTGCCTGCTGTCCAAAGAGGACTCGCTTCATCTGCTCTCCGGCGCTGGCCCACCGGAGGACCGTTATCTTCGCCAGGGTTGTCTGAACATTGCAACCTGTGGCCATCTTGCGGGTGGAGGCCGCTACCGGGGAGCCGACAGCTAGCACTACGCCTTCCATCCTCTGGACTGCACACAGCCTCCCGGTCGAGGGAGCGATGGGTTGTGAGTAACCCGAAAATTTCATTTATACTGACACACACACACACACACACACTTTCATCTCGTCGCCTGGGTATCGTAGCGGTGGCTGCCTTGCCCTCCGCTCAGAGAACTGCTTTAATGTGCACCAACGGGCCCCAACAGAAAGCGCTGGGTATTTTTGTGTTCTTTTGATACTTTCTGTTTATTGTGACCGGTTGTCACACCCTGTGTAATTTTAATTAATGTTTATTTGATCAACAATACTACACTCGTGTGGTACTCTCTCTTTTCTCTCTCTCTCTCTCTCTCTCTCTCTCTCTCTCTCTCTCTCTCTCTCTCTCTCTCTCTCTCTCTCAGTATTATCAAATAAATCCTATTATTATTATTAATTATATTTCGGGTGTATTGGCAGCTCATTTACTTTTAGAGTGCTGGTAATAAGCTTGTACAGTACTTCAGTACACAGCAGGGTTATAAGATCTGCCTTAACCACATGTTTGTTTAATTCTGGGAAGATACACCATTCACTAGCCTTAGGTAAGTGTAGTATTTTCATAGTGGAGGCACCGCGCTAGTAAATTGATAATTATCTTGGTTAATTATTTCTATTATCATTTATCACTAATATTGTCATTAGTGGCACTAGCCTACTAGTACACAGGAAGTTCAGCCAGCTCACCATTCCACCGCTGAGAACTCAGGATCCTGTTGGGCCATTGTATTGTAACACTTTAGTAACTGGTAGCATTAGGCTTTTGTCTTGTTTAAATGTGCTTGGCGTTGACCGCCAGTGAAGAAGGGGTTACATGTATGTGATAGTACACATGATGAGATGATGCAAAGGTAATTGTTTTTCTTGTTTGTTTTTTATCATTTGATTATGAACAGAGAGGAGAACCAAGCAGGCAACCAAGACTAGCCCCTCCTGAGATGAGTAACACAGAGGTCCTGCATCCACCATCTTCTGATGATGATTTCAATCATACTTGCCAGTCAACAAGCAGGCATGAATCTGAGTCTTTAATGTCTGTGTCAAATCAAGACGCAGACCACTTGTCAAGTGGCGAGTTGGATCCCCCTCTTGCCCTTGCCATCCAAGCATCTCTTGAAGACTTTGAAGTACAGTTTGGATCCGTTTATGGTGAAGATGAGGATCTAGACTCCACCCTTCCCTGGAATCCACAGGACTTGAACAGTATGCAGGTATAGTGTAGAACTGAGTTAATAATAGTGCTGCAAACGTTATTGCCATTATTATTTAAAGTATTTTTCCTATTCATTATTCAGTCTATGATATGTACCATAATGGTTATAAATAAGAGTGCCGAAGTCATGCCCCTTCCGGTGGACCCTCATGGGACCTTAGATGGTAAAAAATATGAATGGCAGTGAATGAGGAGAGGAATATTATCTTTTGGTCCCGTTTGAGTTGCGACATGAAATCCAAATATGTTAATGAATTTAAAACATAAATTTTAAGGTCAAGAAAGTCATACTTTGACGTAAAACTGTTGAGATATAAACTTTTGAAAATACGTAATTAGAAAGGCTACACAGGAGACGGTCGCGTATGTGACGTCATAGCTTTCGCTTGCTTCCTGCAGCTTGGAGTGACTGCAACCTGGCACAAAACACACAGGCATCTTCAATCATAAATCCATTAATCATAAAACAGTGGAATTTCAGAGGGAGGCTATCTTGTGAGCTATCTTGTGCTCACGAGATACTAACTGGTGCGCACGAGTTACTATCTCGTGAGCACGAGATAGTTAACAAACAAAACAAAAAAATTCGCCCATGTCCCCTTAGGGGCTCCGTAGACATCAAATATATGAAGGCAGAACTCATTTCCATTGTGGTTTTGGTCATGTAAATATAGCTTAGTAAAATTGCCAGAGTACTTCAAGTCAGCCAGGAATCACAATCGGTAGCCCAGTGGGTTAGTACTGTTGCCTCACAGCAAGAAGGTCCTGGGGTTGAACCCCAGGCTGTACAAGGTCGTTCCTGTGTGGAGTTTGCATGTTCTCCTTGTGTCTAGGTGGGTTTTCTCCAAGTGCTCTGGTTTCTTCCAACCATCCAAACATGTATGCTAGGGTTAATACTCCTGTCTGTGCCCCTTTCAATGGAAAGAAGAACGGGAGTTGGTCCCTGGGTGCTGCACTGCTACTGCTCACTGCTCCTATACAATAGGATGGGTTACATGCAGAGGATGAATTTTGTTGTATGCTTGCTTACAATGACAAATAGTGTCTGTCTTTCTTTCATCTATCTGTAGAGCTTTTCTCTTGTATCTGCATAAGAAATGGTGAGATTTCTGAGTCCATTCACCTGCCAACTGAGTCACACATGTCAAACTGTCCTTTTGATCCAACAGAGAAAGGTGCACTGATCCATCTGAGCTATGCTATGAAAAGGAAAAGTTTGCAAGAAAATAGGTGAAATGTCAGTCTAAACAATGCAACATGTCGCTGCTGCTGTAAGCGAATAGGCTTGTGTGTGTGTGGGGGGGGGTAGAGGGCTTTGTGTGTGTGTTCGTGTGTATTCACGTCTGTGTGCGTGCGTTATATAACACAACCTTTCCACAATTATTTTGTTGCTCCAATGCTAAGCTCTGAGGCAACTCATTATTCTGTTTTCTTATGTTGCACTAAATCCAATGTGCATTCACATTTACATTTTCATTGTTTTAGCCGAAGTTCTTCTCTGGTGAAATGTAGAATAAGTGTAAGGATGAGAAATAAATCCACAACGTTACAATCATCTGTTGCTTATGAGGTCAAGTGTCAGAGCAACCGTGCACCCAGCCCATAGATAAAAACTCGGTATGTCCCAAAAGCCATTTTTCTCGGTTTCATGTTGAAATTGTTTTTCATTTAGAATAGATTTAAAATGGGGCCTGATATCAGGGGAATAAGGGAACTTTTTAGAATCAGGAATCTAACTTGTTGCTTTGCTCCCTTTGTCATAGTACAACATTTGAGACAAATAGTATCAGTTAAAAGTGCCCTAAGTTGGGCGTCGAGATGGCGTGGCGGTCTATTCTGTTGCCTACTAACACGGGGATCGCCGGGTCGAAACCCCATGCTTGGTCGGGCGTCCTACAGACACAATTGGTCGTGTCTGCGGGTGGGGTAGCCAGATGTGGGTATGTGTCCTGGTCACTGCACTAGTGCCTCCTGTGGTCGGTCGGGGCACCATTGCGGGGGGGAGGGGGGCAACTGGGGGAATAGCGTGATCCTCCCACGCGCTACGTCCCCCTGGCAAAACTCCTCACTGTCAAGTGAAAAGAAGGGGATGGCGACTCCACATGCATCGGAGGAGGCATGTGGTAGTCTGTAGCCCCCCCCCCCCCAGATCGGCAGAGTGGGTGGAGCAGCGACCGGGACGGCTCGGAAGAGTAGGGTAATTGGCCAAGTACAATTGGGGAAAAAAACAACAAAAAAGTGCCCTAAGTTAAAAAGTCAAAAGTTATGTAAACAACAATATGAAAATGAGTTCAGTGTATATCACAATACTGGATTTCTGTGTGCAAAAGAAAAAAGAAAGTGTATACAAAAGACTACTATGACAGTCAGCAAAAGATATTGTAAAGCTTTGTATGTAGGAGTCATTTTAACAAGTCAAGAAGTATACAAAAAAATACCATCTAAATGTACTCTGGAGGAATATGACAAAATAGTGCTGATGTCCTTACATAGCCCATTTCACCTGTTCCCTACGTTTCTTAAGGACCTACACAATAGTGGAGCTTGATGGTGGATCATCTGCCACAACGATCAATGGATAGCTCACATTCAGCCTGGACTGATAGCTGCTCCATTCTGTGGGTCAACGAGGACCGTCTAAATGCAAATGAGATGCAAATGAGTCACCTTATTAGTCTTGATATAAGACACTGGAAAAGCGTTGGCATCATTACAGATCGAAAGTGATTTGAAATAGAAGGCATTTGATTAACTCAAGACAATCCAAATTCACATTTGGGCAGAATGAGAGTGAGGGGCAATTAAACGTGTCGCCTGTTGATGAACAGCACTGGGGAATTAAACCTGTGCCTTTTTGTTTGCGGAATGATCGCTTGGGCCACAAAGTTGTTGGTTTATATCAGCTTTGTTTCCTGTTTCATTTCTGACATAGATGAACAGACAGAAAGACATCTCCTTGTTCACATGGGACTGAAATAATCATAGGAGGCATTGTTTTTTAAAAATGTGTTTTAAATTGGTTCGTTGTCCTCTGCTTAGAGGGGACAGTCTAGGGTCAGATGCAGTTGTTCTTCCAAGTAATCTTGGTTTGTCCTTATTCTTTTATTGATATAGTGCGAATTTACCTTTAATTTATCTTTCTGTGATGGACTGGCTGCTGTGATGGCCTGGCAGCCTCTCCAGGGTGTCTCCCCACCTGCCGCCCAGTGACTGCTGGGATAGGCTCCAGCATCTCGCGACCCCAATTGGGATAAGCGGCTTGGATAATGGATGGATGGATGGAAATGTAGAGAAATATATGTACAAAATGGATATGCATGAGCAAGCATATACTATGTGATTATGTATATCAAGGGTGCCCAACTCCAGGCGTCGAGGGCCGCAGTGTCTGCAGGTATTTGTTCCAACCATGCACTACACCACCTGAGTTAACTAATTAGCTCACCTCTTGGGCCAAGGAGGGAAAGGAATTAGTTAAATCAGGTGGTGTAGTGCATGGTTGCAACAAATACCTGCAGACACTGCGGCCCTCAAGGCCTGGAGTTGGGCACCCGTGATGTATATGTGTGCATATTTGCACACGACATGATCATGGGATGTGAGGGGGGGAAAAAAAACTACAAAATTAAAACAACCCCTAATAAACCATTTTCATTTTGTGCGTCAACTTTGGAAGGTGGTGCTTACAAATGACTCAATTACTGTCATCCAAGACATTATTGGGATCATAAAGTACAATCAGGTATGCAATTAGCATAAAAGACAAGGAATACAGACTGCAGCAGCCTGGCCGATGTCTGTGACGGTCATGTGACACAGGTCCGCTCTATCTTCTATATGAGAGTCTCTGGTTACTGTTATTTCTCTAAAAACACTCTTAAGTGGGTCAGTGATCATTTACATAATTTCCCCCATGTATGTGTGCATTGCCAAGTCTCCCACATGTAATTAAACCCTGTTGTTTACCTGCCTTGGCAGCCTGTGCTGGAAACAGCAGCGAGAGAGAATTCAGGTTATTTCGAACCATGTAAAGGCTTTGATTCCTCCCTTCCTTTCCTTCTTCCCTTCATTCATTCCTACCTAACTTCATGCTTCCCTGAACTTACTCTTGGAAAAAGCCAAAAGGCCTGGCCACCTAAATCAAAATAGCCTATATAAGATTAATAGTTAACTGAGATAACACATATGTTTATAGCATGTCACTGGCGGCGCGAACTCACGTTTGCAGTGACCTCACCCAGTACCGATGTAGGAAGATGGCGGTGTGAACTTGCGTTTGCAGCAGCCTCACCCAGTACCGTCCATGCAGTGTCTTTGTCCACGTCTGCATCTAAATTTTGTCTTCATTTGATGGCTGGGAGAGCTGGCGCTGAATCGGCTGGGAGGGCTTGGTCTGCTGCATCCTGTGGGCCCAGGGACCATGGCCCTGCCTGGAGCTGCGCCCAAAGAGGAAACACCAAGGGCAGTCTGACAGGACACAGAAGCGGGGCAGGCTAAGCTAACTGCTAGCCCATGCAGATCAGCAGTTCCGACAGTCATCCTGGCTGGCGTTCGCTCTCTTGGACAGTGATTTTTTTTTTTTGTAGTTTGGGTATATGTGTTCTTGTAGTTTTTGGATATGTGTTTTGTCTTTGTGTTGCACTGCTGTGGGCTGGGGAAAACGGATAAAAAAAAGTGTCCCTGATTTGGCTAACATTGTTCTGTACAACAGCAACATCAACAATTTCTTGCATTTTTTACAAAAAAAGTGTTTCTTTTTTACATTGGCAGATCAGCTTTAATTGGCCTCCATTTTGCTCAGGAACTCAAAACAAATAGACTGTTAAGGGATGAAATGTTTATTTGAAAACTTTTCTCTGAAATCCAAATAGTTACCATTACGGGAGACTCTCATGGAGCGGTGTCAAAGTTCACTGGTATCAACGTTTTCTCCCCATGCTGCCAGGTCCGCAAGAGGTCAGCCGCCTCACATTCAAAGTGAATGGTGGCGGTGGTGCTGGATGGCTTCACTGCCTCCAGTGTGACTTCAGCCTTTACACCTTATGCCTCAAAACTTCCTTCGGTAGCCGACTTTCAGTTGATGAGGGTTCTGCTGAGTCAAAATGAAATCCTCCTGCATTTCTATGTCAGCCATTATAACTTGACCCACTTCCCCTCCATGGTCAGTCTGTCTGTCATTTTTCTATCATCCATGGTCCCCTTTGAGTCACAGGAAGTTTTTTTGTTCCATCTGTTGTAAGGACATTCTTGGTCTGACCTTTGACCTCCTTATGACTGATTTATTGTAATGTTGAGCTGTGTCTGAAGTCACTCCCAATTTGCTATATAGTGCACTGTATTCACCTTGCTCCATTTTGTTTGAGTGTCCAAATTCAAACTGCTAAATTTATTCACTGTTTAGAGCCCTTAGGAATTTCCACAGAGCTACTGGAAATCTAGTGGCCAATGCATGTACACTACTTTATGCTAAAAATACCACAATGCACTGCTTTGCTTCTGCTCCTCTCTGCTCGTGCACTCTTTGCTCTTTCAGATACGGTGTGACAGGAGGAAAAACCCACAAAATGACGATTCAGTAGTGTCCGAAATCTATATTTATTAGTCCCTAAAGAGTGCCCTATTGAGAGTTTCATAGGTAGAGAATAGTGAGTGAATGAATGAATGAGGGAACGATTCAGGACACAGCTCTGGTGATCTGGATATTGACGCCAATGCTGCTGTTGCTGCTCCCTCTGTGTAAGGGCTGTAGCTAAATGGCTAAGATGGGAATGTTCTGCTCCTGTTATCACAAGATGTTTTTGCGTTCTTTTACCATCTTTTCCACCCAAGTTTGAGGGGTGGAGCGATCTGACCTACATAGGTCTGTTGCTGTCTAGACAGGTATGTTGTCCCCAGGAGGCTGTCGTCATTTCCCCTGAGTGCGTCTAAGTCCACACCATAGGTGTAGATTTGGGTATGGATGGTTGGGACATGTCCCTACCAATGTCAAGGGACTACTGAGTTGTCCCTACCAATATTTTTAGCAATCTCAAATTACTTTTGTCATTTTAACCCCACAGTCACTCCCATCCGTCAATGTTAAGTCCATGCAGAGTTGCAGATTCGCAGGTTTCCCGTTGGATAGCGACGGCAGTAGCTTCTGTACAGTATACGGCGGGGAATTAGAAGAGGTTGGCGTTTGTCATAGTTTAAAAGATTCATGTTAAATGATTCTATCAGAATCTGTTATCTACATTTATTTTAGTCAATTAATTTGAAATTCAGAGCTCAGGTCTAGATCGTTTGCTAACTTGTGTTTGTTGCTCGAACATGTCAATCATTTTAACATTATCAACTAACATTTTATTATTGGTAACATTATGGCGATATGCTCTCGAAAAAGAGGAAAACTGATACCAGATGCCTTTTGATGGAAGTTGCACATTCCATACACAAAGACAGGTGCTTTACATAAACGTTTAAAAAGACGTTAAAGGAGAGATACAAAACAACATACAGAGATTAAATAAGAATATTAAAAGAATAAGATAAAGAAATAAAAAAAAGAAATGAAAAGATAACCAGAGCTGGTTAAACATTATAATAAAAGGCTAATCAGATGGAGTCAGAACTTCCCTTTAAAACCTGTTGAAATTCAGTTTACAAGTGCCACTAGACATGGAAAACTAGCTGGAGCAGCACCTGCAGAATAACATTAAGTACACCTTTATTTTTGCTGGGTGTGACACACACACACACATGCAATTGTTACCTTCAGCAAGCCCCAAGGCTAACTAAAGAAAGACACTGGGCAATCTTGCCTGCTCCGAATCATGGTATCTATTATAGATAGACGATTCTATCTATCTAATAGACAGTATCTATCATAGATAGATACTTTATTGTCCTACAAAAGGATAATTGTTTTTGTCTTTTGTACAGAGCCTCACATACAGTAAATACATGTACACATACTGTACATACCACAGGACATACATAGAGGACAGGGAGACAACAATACATTAACACAAGAGTTGAGCAGTTCAGTGAGTTTAAAACTTTAATGGCTGTAGGATCATGACTCCTTTTAAAGTGGGCTGTCCCCAGGTGAGGGACCTGTTCCTGAGACCAGATGGGAGTAATGTGAAGAATGGGTTAAGGGGGTGAGTGGGATCCTGAGTTATGGTTAGTGCTCTTCCTATCATGGCTTTGCTATTGAGGTGTGATAGGTTGGGGGTGGGAATGCACATTGTTAGTCCAACAAACAATTCAAAAATGTCCTTACCAATGTTGAAACTAAACCTACACCCTTGGTCCACACAGCACTGATTTTTCTCATTCATGGTCCTTTCTACCCGTTGTTAAATACAAGCACAGCGGAGCAGACACGTAATTGCTGCAGCCCTTCAAAAATCCAGCAAATGCACATTGTGTTTGTTTTTTTTCTTTTTTTCTGTTTCCTGAGGGACCCTTTTTAGGAACTGCACAGGCAGAAAACAACATCACTGTAAGAATTAAAGTTGATAATTTCTTGGCATCGTTTGCAAAAAAGACAAGTAATATCTAACAATGCTCTGCTTTTTGAAGTTTTTCAACTCTAAAATTAATACCATTTATGAGAAGCTAGCCTCTGCTAATCATCATGCAGACTGACTTACCATCAGCAAGTGCCATGACACTGTCCCCATCCACTGTCCTATGTGACTTCAGTCTTCCAACTGAAAATCACATTTCTGAACTTATTAATGAGTCTAGCACCTCCACATGTCCCCTGGATCCAATTTCTACAAACCTAGTTAAAACATGCCTGCCCTCTATCATCTCCCTGGTAACCTCCATCATCAACTCCTCTCTGTCCACTGGTACGGTTCCCCCTTCGCCGAAGGTTGCCATAATCAGACCAACTCTGGGGGAAAAAAAATCTAGATTCTACTGACCAAAACAACTATCTATTTCAAATTTACCATTCATTTCCAAAATCCTTGAGAGGGTAGTTACATCTCAACTCCAGATCTACCTTGATAGCAATAATCTCTTTGAGCAATTCAACTCTGGCTTTTGCCCTAAACATAGCACAGAAACAGCCCTGGTTAAGATCACTAATGACATCCTTCGTGCATCTGATTCCGGTCTACTCTGTATCTTCATCTTCCTTGACTTCACTGCAGCCTTTGATACTATATCCATCAGCTCCTCATGGATCATCTAGCTAGCATTGGAGTTGGGGGCACTGTTTATCAGTGGTTTGCTTCCTACCTTACAGACAGCACACATTCTGTACAAATTCAGAATTACCGGTCAGAAAGTTTGATAATTCCTCGTGGAGTTTCACAGGGTTCAGTGTTGGGGCTACTCCTGTTTATTATTTACCTCCTCCCTCTTGGCAACATCTTCCAGCACTATGGTATCCATTTCCACTGCTATGCTGATGATACACGGCTTTATGTGTCCACTAAGCCCGCGTCCACTCTCCTGTCCAGTACCCTCACTGCTTGTCTCCATGATATACAGATATGGATGACTAACAATTACCTGAATTTCAACAGTAGTGAAACTGAGCTACTCCTCATTGGCACTAATCTATACTCTCAAAAACTAATATTTGCTCACTCCCCATTGCTGCAGCCATCATACCTGTCTTCGCTCACGCTAAGAGCCTTGGTGTTACCCTAGATAGAACCCTTTCCTTTTCCAGTCATATAAACAATGTCCCCTGGATTCCATCTGTGAAACATCTCTAGACTATGCCTTGTTTTAACACAACATTCCACGGTATTCTTAGTCAATGCTTTGGTCACATCACGCATTGACTACTGCAATGTGATCCTGGCAGGCATCCCCAACAAACTTGTTCACCGACTTCAACTCATCCAGAATTCTGCAGCACATACACGTTCAAAGTCCACTGACCATGTCTCTCCTCTGCTGATTCAATTACACTGGCTTCCTGGGTCACAGCGCATTAATTTTAAAATGTATTATTAACATTCAAAGCTCATCATAATCTATCCCCTACTTATCTCACAGACCTCCTTCAGAGTTACACTCCATCTCGCTCCCTGCGATCTTCACCAGCAGGTCTATTGGCACCACCAGCCATCAACCTCAGGATAATGGGTGCCAGGGCTCTCTCCTATACAGCACCCAAACTCTGGAATTCCATTCCCCGTAACATCCGCTTACTAGACCCCATTACAAAATTCAGAACTGCTCTTAAAACCCACCTTTTTAAACTAGCATACTCAATTTTTATGGTGTATGCTCTATTGCTTATTGTGTTTTATTGTTGATTGCACTAATGTTTTTTTACTGCTTTGTTTTATTGTATTTGATGTAAGTTGACCTTCAGTTTCATGAAAGGCACCTTTAAATAAACGGTTTATTATAACTGTTATTATTAGGAGCGAGAATATATATATATATATATCTTTGGAGGTAATTAGAGAGCAGCCCGTTCTCTCTGGAGGAACTGAATTTCATTTATAGGTGTTTGACTCTCGAGGCCAAGATGTCCCACCGATCAGCTTGTTAGTCCCAAATCACCCTCCAGGAAATGTATTAACCACAAAACACACACACACACACGCATGCACGAACGCATTTAAAAAGTTATGTAATATGCTGTGTCTTTGTGCCTCTTGTTCATGGCTCCTTCGAAGGAGAGATTGATCTGGAGAGAGAAACAAGATGAGCATAGATTCACTGACAGAGAAAATGAGGCACAAACAGCACGGAAACGGGTAATGGGATGCCTTTCCCATCTCCACATGTCACAACACTTTGCCTTCTGCTTGCCTGAATGACATGAACCGATTCTCTTCTGCCTTCCTTGGAGCGTGATGGCTTGCCTTGGAAGAACTCCAGTAAAAGTCAGTACAGACAAAACCCAGACCCTAATCCTAATACAAACAATTAAACCATGAAGCTATTAAACCAAGGTAACCTTACACATTGGGGTTACCTATGAATGTTTCAACAGCTGAAAAGTTGACGTAAGTTAACATGTTCTATCTATCTATGAGTCTCTGTCTATTTATCTGTCTATCTACTGGAAGGTATTTTATTGCAACAAACATCTGTTTCAAATGGCTTGGGATGGTTTTTAATCCCATTGAAGTTATTTTAAAACCCAGGCACTGAGGATGCATAAGCCAGTGCATTCTTAGCGCCGGTCCCAAGCCCGGACAAATGGGGAGGGTTGCGTCAGGAAGGGCATCCGGCGTAAAATCTTTGCCAAATCAAATATGCGGATATAAATCAGATTTCCATACCGGATCGGCCGAGGCCCGGGTTACCAACGACTGCCACCGGTACTGTTAACCAGCAGGGTGCCGGTTCGAAACTATGCTACTGTTGGTTGAAGGAGAAGGAGAGGGGGAAGGCATGTCCAGAGGCAGATAGAGAGGAGTAAGGGTAGGCATGTGGAGGTGAGAATCAGAACTTTGAATGTTGGCACTATGACTGGTAAAGGGAGAGAGCTGATTGATATGATAGAAAGAAGAAAGGTAGGCATACTGTGTATGCAAGAGACCAGGTGGAAGAGGAGTAAGGCCAGGAGTATTGGAGGTGGGTTCAAACTCTTCTACCATGGTGCGAATGGGAGGAGAAATGGGGTAGGGGTAATTCTGAAGGAAGAGTATGTCAAGAGCATGCTGGAGGTGAAGAGAGTGTCAGACAGAGCGATGAGTATGAAGCTGGAAATTGAAGGTGTATTGCTGAATGTTATCAGCACATATGCCCCGCAAGTTGGGTGTGAGATGGAAGAGAAAGAGAGAGGTGGCAAAGGAAAAGGTATATGGTGAGTTGTGTGACAGGTTAGACACTAAGGAAGGAGAAAAGGACTTGTACCGATTGGCTAGACAGAGGGACCGAGCTGCAAAGGATGTGCAGCAAGTTAGGGCGATCAAGGATAGAGATGGAAATGTGCTAACAAGCGAGGAGAGTGTGCTGAGAAGGTGGAAGGAGTACTTTGAGGGGCTGATGAATGAAGAAAATGAGAGAGAGAGAAGGTTGGATGATGTAGGGATAGTGAATCAGGAAGTTCAGTGGATTATCAAGGAGGAAGTGAGGGCAGCTATGAGGAGGATGAAGAGCGGAAAGGCAGTTGGTCCTGATGACACACCTGTGGAGGCATGGAGATGTTTAGGAGAGATGGCAGTGGGGTTTTTAACTAGATCATTTAACACAATCTTGGAAAGTGAGAGGATGCCTGAGGAGTGGAGAAGAAGCATACTGGTACCGATTTTCAAGAACAAGGGCGATGTGCAGAACTGTAGCAACTACAGAGGTATAAAGTTGATCAGCCACAGCATGAAGATTTGAGAAAGAGTCATAGAAGCTAGGTTAAGAGGAGAGGTGACAATTAGCGAGCAGCAGTATGGTTTCATGCCATGAAAGAGCACCACAGATGCGATGTTTGCTTTGAGAATGTTAATGGAAAAGTGTAGAGAAGGTCAGAAGGAGTTACATTCTGTGTGGATTTAGAGAAAGCATATGATAGGGT
This sequence comes from Lampris incognitus, assembly GCF_029633865.1. Taxonomy (NCBI): domain Eukaryota; kingdom Metazoa; phylum Chordata; class Actinopteri; order Lampriformes; family Lampridae; genus Lampris; species Lampris incognitus. Next base: position 21,045,118 of record NC_079219.1, on the reverse strand, counting down.
GTCGAGAGAGGAGATGTGGTATTGTGTGGGAAAGCTGGGAGTTGCAGAGAAGTATGTAGGAGTGGTGCAGGATATGTATGAGGGCACTGTGACAGTGGTGAGATGTGCGGTAGGAATGACGGATAGGTTCAAGGTGGAGGTGGGATTACATCAAGGATCAGCTCTAAGCCCTTTCTTGTTTGCAATGGTGATGGACAGGTTGACAGACGAGATCAGGCAGGAGTCTCTGTCGACTATGATGTTCGCGGATGACATTGTGATCTTTAGTGAGAATAGGGTGCAGGTTGAGGAGAGCCTGGAGAGGTGGAGGTATGCACTGGAGAGAAGAGGAATGAAAGTCAGTAGGAGCAAGAGGGAATACCTATGTGTGAATGAGAGAGGACAGCGGAATGGTCAGGATGCAAGGAGTGGAGGTGATGAAGGCATATGAGTTTAAATACTTGGGGTCAACTGTCCAAAGTAATGGGAGTGCAGTAGAGAGGTGAAGAAGAGAGTACAGGCAGGGTGGCGTGGGTGGAGAAGAGTGTCAGGAATGATTTGCTACAGAAGGGTACCAGCAAGAGTTAAAGGGAAGGTTTACAGGATGGTTGTGAGACCAGCTTGTTATATGGTTTGGAGACAGTGGCACTGACGAAAAGACAGGAGGCGGAGCTGGAGGTGGCAGAGTTAAAGATGCTAAGATTTTCACTGGGAGTGACGAAGAAGGACAGGATTAGGAACGATTATATTGGAGGGACCGCTCAAGTTGGACGGTTTGGAGACAAAGCAAGAGAGGCAAGATTGAGATGGCTTGGACATGTGTGGAGGAGAGATGCTGGGTATATTGGGAGAAGGATGCTGAAATAGAGCTGCCAGAAAAGAGGAAGGCCAAAGAGGAGGTTTATGGATGTGGTGAGGGAGGACATGCAGGTGGCTTGTGTGGCAGAGGAAGACATAGAAGACAGGAAGAAATGGAAGCAGATGATCCACTGTGGTGACCCCTAATGGGAGCAGCCAAAAGTAGTAATAGTAGTAGAAGTTATTTTAATAGGCTCTACTTGCAGTTTACGCAGAAAAAATTGTAAAAGATTGTGACATATGAAAAGAAGTTCAAGTGTGATGAGCTCAGCTCCTGGAGGTGAGTCCTCGTTAAAGATTTTGTGAGTAAATGTTCCCAGCTCCCAGTCCGTTTAAACCACTGGCAGCTGTGTTTAACTCGTGAAAGTTTTCCTCATGTTCATGATCTCCGCCAGGCCATAAACCTGGAGGGGATTAAGCGTTTGGTCGTGCATGCAGATGCGCGCATGTGCGTGCATGCATGAGTGTGCGTGCGACTTACCAGGGCGTAAAGTGTTTGTTTGCACCATTCTTGCTCAAACTTCGAGACAGAGTTGTACAAGCACCCCTGATGACACCTGGTCAGTTTGATGGGCAGAGAACTTGAAAGGCAGTCATTGTAGAGATATACATGCATAGGTAATGGATTGAAGAGACAAACTCCTGCAAGAGAAGTCTGTCCTTTCACACAATATGGATAACTAGTATTACAAGCGGATAAGGGGACTACTCATTGTACATAACTCCAAATAACCAAAGATGTAAACTTGATTATATACTCTACTGGCAGCAGAATATTGCAAAAAATACCAAAAGTTCAGATGTAAAAATATGTTGTTTGAAGCAAACCTATGGCAGCTTCACTCCAGTGTGTTTTTTATCATCTCCATATGGCCATGCCTATCTGTGTCATGTTACTCTGAATGACCACATTTTACATCACAGTCCTTGAGTTGGTCTGCTTTACAATAGAATAGAATAGAATAGGAGAATTTATGTACAGCACATATTAACATCATTCATAACAGAGATCTATAGTACAGAATTAACATTTGCCATCATATAGTTATACTTTCACCTCTGTCATTATAGGTATTTCTCACTTTTTTCTCTAAAAGGGACATACTGTGCAGTGATGTAATGGTATCACTAGGTTACCAACTACTTATATGGGCAATATTTTCAGAAAACCATTAATTTATGTATTTCCCAATTGAAATGTAGTATTGTCTATAACAACCATCAGTTTGATACTAGTTACTTTGATTTAAATGATAAATCTAAATGATGACGATTCATGTCAGTCCTATAAAAGGTGAGTGAATTATCGTCTGCAGAACAAAAGGTGGGTAAACTGTGTTTAATCTCTGCTACACCACTCTGCATAATGTCTCCTTGAGTGCTGCACTCCATTATTCAGCATTGTGATAAACAACAGCAAATCAAAATGGACAAGAGCTAATTCAAATCAAAAGGCAAGCGATGACAGCTCATTTGCAGTCTTTTCGTATGTCATTTTTAAACACCCTCAGTCTGCTGCGATCGCTCCATAGTTTGCTGAAGAGCGAGTGTGAGTCTTTTGGGGAAGGACAGGACATCAGACAACAGTACAAAACAAAAACAAACAAAACAAAGCGCCAGCCCCAGCTCCTGTGATTTTCACTACGGAAAGCTGGGTAGTTGAGGAGCCATGAGCTGTTCACTTTGTCACAATCACTGCCATTTTTCAAGCCTTGCTGATATGTGCTAGTCATGTTATGCCTCTGGACTTGTTACGGCACCGGATGTTGCTTTTGGTTTCTGTTCTGTGTGTGAGTGTTTGCAGCAATACAGAAAAACAATTGACTCGAATGAAATTAAAATGACAGTATGGGATACCATACCAGAAGGCTCCCATTAAATTTTGGTTAAAATTGGGTCAAAGTCAACAAACAAGACCTTTCCATTACTTAGCCAAATATTGTCCAATTCACTTCAAACTATGGCCAACATGTTCATTTTTCTATTTCCAAAATGTACATTTATCCATTGCTATAGTAAAATAGGAATTGTTTTGAAGATTGGTGGAGGTCAAAGTTCAGGGGCGTGGCCTGTTGGTTAGTTGTAGAGAGAAAGCAAAATCCACAGACAAAATTAGCTTTGATGCCAGCAGGTTGATTTTGAGGTTGTCAGTTGGTGTGTGTTGGCTGTTTATTAGTCCCAAAAAAAACCCCCAAACCAACAATGACTGATCTCCTCTCATGTCCTGCTTCCAAGGAAAGTAATTTGGATCCCTTACTCTTGTCTCCTCCGCTCTCCTCTTTAAGGTGGTTTGCTCATCGCTATTCTTTCCTTCTCTGCTCCACTTCTGCGCCCCCCTCCTGTTCAGTCCTCTTCACTCCTCTCACCTTGCTTCTTCACAGGTCTCCTCTCTCTTCCTCTCCTATATATCGACTCCTCTCTTCTATTATTGCCCTGTGCCTGTTACATATTTGGGGTTGTGGATTGTATATGTGTGTGCATATGCCCATGAATGTACTATCTGTGTGTTGGGGGGGGGGGGTATGGGACTTGGTTCTCTAGAGGTTGCAGATGTTAGCAGAATTTGTTTAGCTCCTCTGATATGTCTGTGTGCACATACCTGCGTGTGTGTGTGTGTGTGTGTTGTGGGCTCCCAGTCTGGGAAAAGCTAGTGTTGCAGAGCTCCAATCCTCTTTACTAATTAAACAGTGGGGCAAGGAGGGGGCTGAATCAAACCGAGGTTCTTCCTGGTTGGGGGTCCTTCTTTACGGTGTGCTGGGAGACTTAACGGGGGTTGCACTGGATGACAGAAAGGAGAGGGAGTGAGACACAAGAGGGAAACAAGACACTTTTTTTTAACACTTTGTATTTTAAATGTTATCAAAAATAAAAACAAAGTACAGAACAAGACAACACATTTTTTTAAATTTGGCATTGTATATACATACAACGAAATTTCTCTCTGCATTTAACCCATCCTATTGTATAGGGGCAGAGGGTAGCTGTGGTGCGTGGGGATGAACTCCAGTTCTTCTTTCCATTGCCTTGGTCAGGGGCATTAAACCTAACACGCATGTCTTTTTGATGGTGGGAGGAAACCGGAGGACCGGAGGAAACCCACACAGACTCAGGGAGAACATGCAAACTCCACACAGAAAGGACCTTGGGCGGCCTAGGGTTTGAACCCAGGACCTTCTTGCTGTGAGGCACCAGCACTAACCACTGGGCCACCGTGCCCCAACAAACAAGATGCAAAGCTATCGTTGCCATTCATCCGTTGTCATCTCTCACTCTGCCATCTCCTTGCCGGTTGTCACTTTTCCTCCAATGTCTCTGTCACAGAATATGGTCAGAAACTCACATCTGCTTTTGCAACATGTTATACTCATGTTTCGTCCCTCCACTCTACTCCCTCTCTCCCCACAGTCTTAGTGTTTTTGGCTTATGTAGAGTGATTGCAGACTAGATGCAGCTGGTAGTTAATCAGATATGGCCATCAGCTGCTCTCTCTCCAGGTCTGCCAGAGGTAGGCCTGGTAGTATTGGGAGTTCAGTACTACTCCCAATGGCTTCCTTTTAGGTGAGCCCTCAGTGTGTGTGTGTGTGTGTGTGTGTGTGTGTGTGTGTGTGTGTGTGTGTGTATATACACTGCTCAAAAAAATAAAGGGAACACCTAAAAACACAATATAGACCTCGATGAATGAAATATTTCAGCTGAAAATCTTTATTTATTAGACAGAGGAATGTGTTTAGAGCAAAATAACCTAAGAATGATCAATGGAAATCAAAATCATTAGCCCATTAAGGTCTGGATTCAGAATCATACTCAAAATCAAAGTGGAAAATGAGAACATAGGCTGATCCAACTTCTGTGGAAATTCTTCAAGACGATTCAAAATGAGGCTCAGTAGTGTGTGTGGCCTCCACGTGCCTGTATGCACTCCCTACAACGTCTGGGCATGCTCCTGATGAGACGACGGATGGTCTCCTGAGGGATCTCCTCCCAGACCTGGATCAGGGCATCGGTCAACTCCTGGACAGTCTGTGGTGCGACATCGCGTTGGCGGATGGTACGAGACATGATGTCCCAGAGGTGCTCGATTGGATTCAGGTCTGGGGAACGTGCAGGCCAGTCCATAGCATCAATGCCCTCGACATACAGGAACTGCTGACACACTCTGGCCACATGAGGACGAGCATTGTCATGCATGAGCAGGAACCCAGGGCCCACTGCACCAGCATATGGTCTGACAATGGGTCTGAGGATCTCATCCCGGTACCTAATGGCAGTCATGGTACCTCTGGCTAGCACGTAGAGGTCTGTGCGGCCCTCCAAGGATATGCCTCCCCAGACCATCACTGACCCACCGCCAAACCGGTCATGCTGGAGGATGTTGCAGGCAGCAGAACGTTCTCCACAGCGTCTCCAGACTCTCACGTCTGTCACATGTGTTCAGTGTGAACCTGCTCTCATCTGTGAAGAGCACAGGGCGCCAATGGCGAATCTGCCAACCAAGATGTTCTCTGGCAAAGGTCAATCAGGCTGCATGGTGTTGGGCTGTGAGCACAGGCCCCAAATGTGGACGTCGGGCCCTCATACCATCCTCATGCATTCTGTTTCTCACTGTTTGAGCAGAAACCTGCACATTAGTGGCCTGTTGAAGGTCGTTTTGTAGGGCTCCGGCAGTGCTCCTCCTGTTCCTCCTTGCACAAAGGACCAGATAGCGGTCCTGCTGCGGGGTTGTTGTCCTTCTGCGGCCCCCTCCACGTCTCCTGGTGTACTGGCCTGTCTCCTGGTACCTCCTCCATGCTCTGGACACTGTGCTGGGAGACACATCAAATCTTCTTGCCACAGCACGCATTGATGTGCCATCCTGGATGAGCTGCACTACCTGAGCAACTTCTGTAGGTTGCAGATACCGCCTCATGCCACCTCTAGTGGTGAGGGCACTAGCAAAATGAAAAACTAACCAAAGATCGGCCAGAAAAGATGAGGACAGGCAAATGGTCTGTGGCCACCACCTGCAAATCCATTCCTGTTATAGGGGTTGTCTTGCAAATTGTCTAATTGGAAATTAGACAATTTACCAACAGGTGAAATTGATTCACAAATCAGTGTTGCTTCCTAACTGGACAGGTTGATATCTCAAAAGTGTGATTGACTTGGAGCTACATTGCATTGCTTATGTGTTCCCTTTATTTTTTTGAGCAGTGTATATATACATGGATGTGTACGTGTGTTTGTTTAGCTGCTGTGTGTTTATGGTGTAGTCTAAGATCTATGTCACAGTGGTGGAGTCACATAGATTGATAAACTGTTTATGTTCAACCACATGTTCAGCCTTCACCTCTGCACAGGGCCGCCCATTAGTGGGGAAAAAGGGGAAATTTTTTGGGCCCAGCCACTTTGGGGGGGGGCATGGAGGCCAGCAATAATCATGTTCACCCCAAATATAAGCAATGATAATGATAGTGCTTGCCATTGACTGTGAACTGGCTTGACTTGACCTGCCTTTAAAGACATTATAAAGGACTTTGCATCCAGTAAGACAAGGTAGACCGCTGCATAAAAGGCAAAGACGAAGCCATAAGGTAAGAAATTGCATTTTCTATAAAGAAACGTGTGGTGTAAGTGTAGCAGAGCTTTGTTGACCTTAGTGTGTTTGAGTGAGTAAAGGAGTTATGTTATGGTGTGTGTGTGTGTGTGTGTGTGTGTGTGTGTGTGTGTGTCTGCCTATGCAGTCCCGTTACTGAGTAAGTCCCTCGCTTACATGTATGTGTTTAGTAGGAAAGAGAGCATATGCATGCATTGATATGAGTAAAGCAGATTGTGTGTGTGTGGGGGGGCCCAGACATTTTTGTGGGCGGACTGCCTCTGCATACTATGCACAGTTAACCATTTATTTTTTAGCAGACCCTCATATATGCAGGCCAGCAGGAAAATGGGCTTCAAGTTTTGGTTTATTGGAAATAAAATCACCCAAATGCAAGGAGGTCACAAGTCAAAAGTAGAGCACTTATCTGTCTGTCTATCCCGCTCCCCGCCATTTTGGTGTGGCCCTCAAAGAGTAAGGTTTGATGGATCCTGGGTTGGAGGCGACGTATGTCATAGAGAGAGCTATCAACAGATTAGAATAATTTCTTCACAGTATTTATTTCACAGTATTTTTAAGGTGGTTTTCTCATCTCTCCCCTTTCCTTCTCTTCTTATCTCTCTGCTCCACTTCTGCTCCCCCCTCCTATTCAGTCCTCTTCACCCCCCTTGCTTATTCACAGGTCTCCTCTCTTTTCCTCCTCTATATTGTCCTCTTTCCCACTCCTCCCTTCTATTTTCCTCTCTTATTGCCACCCCTCTTTTCTGTGTCATTCTCCCTATCACTGTGGCTCTCCTATAGTCGTCACCTCGTCTTCTGATCTTTGCACTTTACAAATTGTACCAGAATACTCAAGGGTTACAGTCTACAGTTTTAGGATCAAATATTTGTTTTTGTTTTTTCTTCATATTGTTGGTCTCAGGATAGCATTGCTATCGTTGGTAGGGTTGGGTTGCCAGGACCTGCTGATCTGCTGACTTAATTTCATCATTACTGAGAATGTCATCTGTGAACACAGCATGTAGGCTGCTGACAACACTACAGCAAACGCTCAAATGTGTAATTTCTTTGCAAGGGTGGAAGTGATTCATCGCAGATTGATGTAAACCTGAAAGTCTGCACCATTTTCGATGTCTCTCTCATTCCCAGTTATCACAACACCCCAGATTCAGAGCTACCTCACTCCAACATACAAACAGTGCACATCCAACTTTTACGTGGCAAATTAAGATTAGATTAGATTGTTTTATTAGCCACCCGACCAAGGCCGGTGGAATTTGTTTTTGGTACACAAACTTTGGAGCACAATACATACTACATGCATAACAATTAGGTGAATGGTGGTATTTATGCCAATGGTGTATGAGGAGGGGACTATAGGGAGGAATTTAGAGTCCTGATGGCTAGGGGAAAAAAACTGTTTGTGAAGCGTTTAGTCTTAGTGGACAGTGACCTGTAGTGCCTCCCTGAGGGAAGGAGCTGGAAGACGTGATGAGCAGGATGTAAGAGATCTGAGATGATCTTTGCTCACTTTACAGTCCGGTTAGTATGTAGAGATTCAACCGAGGGGAGTGGGTTGCCTACGATTGTGGATGCCCTGTTGACAATCCGCTGCAGTTTTTCCCGTGTTTGACTGTCCGTGCCACCGTACCATACTAAAATACAAGATGTTATGATGGACTCAATAATGGCTGAGTAAAACAGAACAAGCAGTTGATGTTTGATCCGGTATTTTTTAAGCTGCCTAAGAAAGTAAAGTCATTGTTGAGCTTTTGCAATGATGTGTACAGTGTTAATTTTCCACTTCAGGTTATTGCTGATGTATGTTCCAAGGAATTTAAAATAGTCAGTGATGGGGTCTCCATTCATTTGTATGGGTATTTTAGGATTTGGCATGCATCCGAAGTGAATAATAAGTTCTTGGGTTTTGGCTGTATTAAGCCGAAGGTTGTTGTTTGCACACCAAGTGACAGCTTGGTCTACTTCAGTGCGGTACTGGGTTTCATCATTGTTGGAGATGAGGAATACAATGGTTGTGTCATCTGCGTATTTTATTTTCACAGAGCTATCCGTGGATGTGAAGTGGGTGTTGTAAAGTGAGAAGAGCCAGGGGGAGAGAACACAGCCCTGAGGAGCACCTGTACTGAGGGTAAGAGGGTGTGAGGTTAGGTTATTTACCTTCACCCTCTGTGGCCTGTTCTGCAGGAAGCTCAGAATCCAGTGGCATATGGCTGGGTCAATGTTCATATCCAAGAGTATGGTAAAGAGTTTGAGTGGGTTGATGGAGTTGAAGGCGGAACTAGTCTATGAACAGGATGCGTGCGTAGGTGTTTGGTGATTCCAGGTGTTGCAGGGCATGGTAGAGAGCTATGTTAACTGCATCCTCAACAGACCGGTTGGCTTGATAGGCAAATTGATATAGATCCATCATTGGGGAGGTGCAAAATTTCAAGTGTGACAGAATGATGTGCTCAAATACTTTCATGGCCACAGATGTTAGGGCAACTGGTCTGAAGTCATTGAGGCAGGTGATCTATGAGGACTTTGGCACAGGAATGATGGTAGAGAGTTTGAAGCACTGTGGGACTGTACATTGACTTAGAGAGGTGTTAAATATGGTGGAAAATATCGGGGCCCATTGTGCTGCACAGTGGCTCAACAGAACAGGACTGATGCCATCTGGCCCTCCTGCTTTCTTAACATTCAGCTTCTTGAATGTTGCTCTCACCTCATTCCCCTGGATGCAGAAGGGTGGCATTGGAATGGGAGTAGGGGGGGTGGCTGGTGGAATAGGTTTTTCATAAATTACATAAAACTTATGTAATTTATCTGGGAGATTATGGTACCTGGAGGGGAGCAGGGGCGTTTTTTTTTTTTTTTTTTTGTAATCTGTCATTTCCTTAAGATTTTTCCATATTGATCTGGAGCTACCGGAAGAGAATTGTTGATCAAGTTTTGTTGTGTAGCTAATAAATGATATTTATATTCTGTATTTCTCTTGAATATGAGTTTGTAGAACAAACTGACTTTTCCTATATGTCATCACCGGAGAGCTTCTGGTAATGGGAAACTTCATTCACCATGACCATGAGGAGGCACATGAGCATGGACAGTGAATGAATGTCACCAGTCGGTGACATGATCTATCATGAAAAGATTACGTTCCTTCTCATATGTATTTATATCCTGCTCTTATTTGTGTTAAAATTGATGAAATGTACACTACCGTTCAAAAGTTTGGGATCACCCAAACAATTTTGTGTTTTCCATGAAAAGTCACACTTATTCACCACCATATGTTGTGAAATGAATAGAAAATAGAGTCAAGACATTGACAAGGTTAGAAATAATGATTTGTATTTGAAATAAGATTTTTTTTACATCAAACTTTGCTTTCGTCAAAGAATCCTCCATTTGCAGCAATTACAGCATTGCAGACCTTTGGCATTCTAGCTGTTAATTTGTTGAGGTAATCTGGAGAAATTGCACCCCACGCTTCCAGAAGCAGCTCCCACAAGTTGGATTGGTTGGATGGGCACTTCTTGCGTACCATACGGTCAAGCTGCTCCCACAACAGCTCAATGGGGTTCAGATCTGGTGACTGCGCTGGCCACTCCATTACCGATAGAATACCAGCTGCCTGCTTCTGCTCTAAATAGTTCTTGCACAATTTGGAGGTGTGTTTAGGGTCATTGTCCTGTTTGTAGGATGAAATTGGCTCCAATCAAGCGCTGTCCACTGGGTATGGCATGGCGTTGCAAAATGGAGTGATAGCCTTCCTTATTCAGAATCCCTTTTACCCTGTACAAATCTCCCACCTTACCAGCACCAAAGCAACCCCAGACCATCACATTACCTCCACTATGCTTAACAGATGGCGTCAGGCATTCTTCCAGCATCTTTTCATTTGTTCTGCGTCTCACAAACGTTCTTCTTTGTGATCCAAACACCTCAAACTTGGATTCATCCGTCCACAACACTTTTTTCCAGTCTTCCTCTGTCCAATGTCTGTGTTCTTTTGCCCATCTTAATCTTTTATTGGTCAGTCTCAGATATGGCTTTTTCTTTGCCACTCTGCCCTGAAGCCCAGAATCCCGCAGCCGCCTCTTCACTGTAGATGTTGACACTGGTGTTTTGCGGGTACTATTTAATGAAGATGCCAGTTGGGGACCTGTGAGGCGTCTGTTTCTCAAACTAGAGACTCTAATGTACTTATCTTCTTGCTCAGTTGTGCAACGCGGCCTCCCACTTCTTTTTCTACTCTGGTTAGAGCCTGTTTGTGCTGTCCTCTGAAGGGAGTAGTACACACTGGTGTAGGAAATCTTCAATTTCTTAGCAATTTCTCGCATGGAATAGCCTTCATTTCTAAGAACAAGAATAGACTGTCGAGTTTCAGATGAAAGTTCTCTTTTTCTGGCCATTTTGAGCGTTTAATTGACCCCACAAATGTGATGCTCCAGAAACTCAATCTGCTTAAAGGAAGGTCAGTTTTGTAGCTTCTGTAACGAGCTAAACTGTTTTCAGATGTGTGAACATGATTGCACAAGGGTTTTCTAATCATCAATTAGCCTTCTGAGCCAATGAGCAAACACATTGTACCATTAGAACACTGGAGTGATAGTTGCTTGAAATGGGCCTCTATACACCTATGTAGATATTGCACCAAAAACCAGACATTTGCAGCTAGAATAGTCATTTACCACATTAGCAATGTATAGAGTGTATTTCTTTAAAGTTAAGACTAGTTTAAAGTTATCTTCATTGAAAAGTACAGTGCTTTTCCTTCAAAAATATGGACATTTCAATGTGACCCCAAACTTTTGAACGGTAGTGTATATAGTTGGTTATCCAAAGGAATTGAATCAAGTGCAACTGGACTTGGTTATATATCCGTGAAGACGTTTCGCCTCTCATCCAAGAGGCTTCATCAGTTCGTGCCTTTCTGACTAGACCAAGCTAGTCTGACTAGCTGGTAATGAGACTCAGATATTTAGCCTCTTTGGAGTCGTTATCAGAGCTATAGATGTCAATGGCTCTTTTGTGTTATATAGTTGGTTGATTTTATGATATAAAAGTTTGACTTCTAAAGCATGATACTATCTCGGTATAGTGTGATATTGCAGTGTAATGTTGCAAGGAGATAACCAGTGCCCTTAAGAGTAAAGGGCAATTTTTTTTTTAAACCATCTTGGTTGCTTCCTTAAAAATTATTTTTTATCATCAGAACATAGAAATAAGAGCTAGAGTAATCAGAACGTATCAGTCAGAACCAGACTCAATACCTGGAATCAAAACCGGAGTCAAAACTGACTAAATCCAAACAGTACCCAACCCTAATAGCTGTTGTTTTGTTGGTGGGTGTTGTCTCTGTATGTCCCTCTACTGTTGCCCCCATCTTTTCTCAGCATCTAAGGACCGACTGACTGCTTGTGCCTTGCAGTGTGTCCTGTCCTCATCCCAGTCATCCCTACTGGGACACCTGTCCTCCATTTAGCTCCAGGAGGACTTGATTCATGCTCCACTTCCTCTCTCTCTCTCTCTCGCTCTCTCTCTCTCTCTCTCTCTCTCTCTCTCTCTCATATATAAATATATAGACTGCTGGTCTGTTTCAAAGCAAAGGTTTGGCGCAGTGGATGTTGCACGTCACAGTTTGAATAGATTCAGCCCTAATTAGGTCAACTTCAGAGAAGAGAAACAGTGAAAGAAGTGTGTAGTTAAAAGTCCTGGTCTCAGAGATGCCCAGACATTACAACGATGCTGTGTTTCTGTCGCTGCAAACTGTGATTAAAGTTGTATTCCTGTGGTTTAAATGTGATGAGAGGAAACTGATCAGCCTGAGGGATCAATTATAAAGTCATAGAATAAATCCTTCTTTTGATTTGCTAGCCAAAAGTATGTGTTTTTTTTTTAAATTAAAATTAAAATAAAAAAAAAAAACCTTAACCGAGTCAAAACCGGCAAAGCAATGCATGCAGAGTATACATAGGTTTGGTATTAAGGTGGTACAAAAAAAAAACTACGTAGCTTTGGTCTTACCTGAAAAAATAAACAAGTGCTCAAAGCTTCACAATTGGGTCTGTTTGGATTTGTTCCTCTATTAGAAGACATCCACTGATCTGCAGACCATAGCCTGACCTAGCATTGTTTGATCCTAAGTGAAGGAATATTTTTATTTGTCTTTAAAGACATCTTTTTCATAAATGGACAGATAGATGGATAGATAGGTGTGTTTCACAGATCGTATGTACATAATGTGTGTGCAGCACATATCGGCCAAGATCACATTCATGTCTCATCAGAACTTTGACCCATACAGCAGCCAAACAACCCACATCCCATCTTCTTTACAGACTTACATAAACGCTGTCATTATTCATTATTCAAGGCAAAACGGTTAGGCTCTTTTTGTAGGCCTCGTGTTTCGGCAGACAATTCCTCGAGTGGACGTCGGGATGAAGAGTCTTCCGGAAACTCTGCAAAGATGACAGTCTCTCTCTCCCAGACATCAAAACAATGGGCTGAGAGAAGACACAGGCTCCCCTGGATCCTCGTGTCTGCTGCTGATACTACCCCCCCCCCCCCATAGTCTCAGGGGCCAAAAACACAAACCTTTCATTCCTCAAACTTCAAACATTGCCTCATTAGGATTCTCATAAACTTGACAGTAAAGCTCTGATTTTTGGGTTTTGGAAGTAAGACAAGACAAGCGGCATCTTACCCGCACACATATACGTTACCTATTAACACATGTCACATACACTCAGGTACACAGACATTGAAAAATTTACACAGATGCATGCCTACATGAGCAAATACATGCACAAAAACACACAGGCATAGATATGCACACACACAAATTCACAAGCAAACAGGCGTAGCTGTCACTGTCTATGTGTGGAACAAGTTTGCACTGTGACGTCATACTATTGTAAGCTGTGTTACAACGTTTCAAACAGGGTGAGCTGTAATACATTATAAACATTGTCTAGAAGTTATGAATACAAATGTACAGAACATTATAACATGCTTCATAACCACTCTGTGCTTCATAAACAATCATAAATCACTATAGGTTTTGATAGCTAGTGTCATAACACATTATAATCCTGTTTAAAGTCCATTGTAACTACACTCATACTGTATCGTAAAGATGTATTTCATAGAGAGTATTAGACTTAATTGCATTCTCAAGATTCAAGCTTACTTTATTTGTCCCGAGGCAAATTATTCTTGCTGCATAAAAATACATACATTTTGGTGCAATAAAAGACAAAGTGCACAGACAAGTGCAGACGTAAAGTGCATTCAAATACATGCCACACAGGCCCTCGTGTCACACCATTCGTATGTCCTGTTATCCTCCTGTTGTTCTCCGGGTACTTCACACAACCTCCAGTCCGGGAGGTTTTAGAGTTGAAACGACAGATGAATGTAGCAAACTACCGGACAGAGGAGAAAAGCGACAGCTCTGGGGGTAACTGAGGACCTGATTGAGAACCACCCCCCTAAACAATACCTCCCAAGCATCCACTGACTAGCTGGTGATGTTTCCTGTGAGTGTTATTGGCATGTTTCTTTCTCCTGCTAACATCTATTTTCAGCATCTCTGATATATTCTCTGCACCACTGCACTTTATCACCTCTTATTTCACCTGTATAAAGTCAATCCTTGTGTGTATATATCTGAAGATTGTTGTGTTGTTGTGCTGCGTTGTAGTGCTATTCTATGATGAGTACACTGAGAGAGCCATGAAACCGGAGTCAAATTCCATGTATGTGCAAATCAACATGGTCAATAAACATGATTCTGATTCTGATTCTATAACCAAGATGAAGAAAGCTTCAGCCTGAAACAACTGTGTCCGCCCTGCTCCCTTTGCACCTTTTCTTTTGTTCCTGATACAACAGATACAATTGTTACTACCTCTGTTATTTTAGGTCCGATCCGCGAACTGTGATGTAATGGATCAAACTGAAGTGGTCGACCATTGTTTATTTGACTTTTCCAATAGCATACCGAAGTAAAACAGCGCATCTACTGGGAGCAGGGAGGAGCACGCAGAACCACATAAACTCTTAAATCAATTTATCCATTTAATTTGATCATTCGTAGTAAGTGGAGTATTGCATCCCTGAGGTGAGAAAGGTCTTCAAGTGAACCGTTCTTCATGTATCCTTAAAAAGGAACATGTCTTAGAAGAAAGGGTGACTTAAAAAGACATGTCTCGTTGGAAGAGAAGAGCTAAAGAGAAAGAGAAGACAAAATCAGGTCTGAAGCGTGGCCTCTTTTCCTCTTCTGTCGGGCTCTCCAATTCTCTGACCCTTCAGCTCTTCTGGGAGTGTCAAGGAGGGCCGTCCTTGGAAATGTGCACTCCAACCCTTTACCCATCTCATGTTGAAGGGAACTGGGCTAATGAGGTGTCCCAGACTGGGAATAGTGGGGTAGATGGAATTAACATGGAAGTAAATCATAACAGCCCCATACAATGTATGGCCTCCATGGTTTGCCCACTCCAAATTTACACCCAGTCAATGTGATTGTTACTCTCCAGAGTGATCATTATTTCTGACAAGCTGCCATCCAAGTAAAATAAATAAATAAAACAAAAACAACACTGAAAAAAGCCCATTCTCCCTCAGCATATTATGATCATAATGATAGTGCATACTAGGACAACAGCCTGCTCCTGACACAAGCCAAGCTGTGTTATCATGCACTAGATGTGTGGTCCTCCTGTCTTCCTTGTGCCATGTTGAAACGGTGTGGCCGATCCACGTCCATTTTCTTTTCCAGAGAAAATCTTCAAACGGGGTCATGCTCAGTGCACTCCCAGACGACAATGTTGCTGACTTTGTCGTTATATCGAATGTCGATTCTTCCCAAACATCTATTTTATCAATGGAAGGTTGGGTTTGTTTTATTGCTGCTTTCATTGTTCTCCGTTTTTCCTGATCCAATCAGTAGCACATATTTGATGCCGGTGTAGAAGAGCAAGGATTTGGTGTACGTTTTGATGTTTTTGGAGCACAACACATTCCTCAGGGAGACAAAGGCTGCTTGAGGCCTTTGTATCCTGACCTGTGCCTTCGCATCTGACATTTACATTTACTCATTTGGCATTTGCCTTTATCCAACGCGACCTACAACAGAGTCAGCAATTAGCAGGGGAAAAAAATCTTCCTCAGTGCCACCTCGGTTGGTAATGTCACTGCTCGGGTCAGTAAAGGAGTTAACATCTTCCTCTCGGAGAGAGACGAAGGCTGGTGGATTCGGTGTTGAGCTCCACTCTTTGAATCATCGTCATCCATTTTTTTCCACAACATCGTGGTTCTTTAAGTGCAATGGAAAGAGGAACTGAAATGTTCTCCAGGCCACAGAGATTTCCAGTACAGCTACACTTACAGAGAAACTGGGAGTTTACGTAGACCAGTAGGTTGCTAGTACTGGTACTGTAAGATAAGTGCTGCTAAGATTTTCTTTGGGAGTGATGAAGAAGGGCAGGATTAGGAACGAGTATATTAGAGGGACAGTTCAGGTTGGATGGTTTGGAGACAAAGCAAGAGAGGCAAGATTGAGACTGTTTGGACATGTGTGGAGGAGAGATGCTGGGTATATTGGGAGAAGGACGCCGAATATGGAGCTGCCAGGGAAGAGGAAAAGAGGAAGGCCAAAGAGGAGGTTTATGAATGTGGTGAGGGAAGACATACAGGTGGCTGGTGTGACAGAGGGAGATGCAGAAGACAGAAAGAGATGGAAACAGATGGTCTGCTGTGGTGACCCCTAATGGGAGCAGCCAAAAGTAGTAGCAGTAGTAGTAGTAGTAGTAGTAGGTTGCTAGTACGGGGAGCTATATCGACCAGTAGGTAGAAGAGGCTCAGAGTTACGTAGATCTATTTTCGCTTTACTTCAGGTTTTAAGGCTCTGTATTTATTATTTCTGCATTCCTGAATCATAATGTGACTCGTCAGTATCAGTAGGGGATACTGAATGTAATGACCGTGGAAATTTTTCACTGTTCAAGTCCAGTGAGAAATTCTGGACAATGATTATTTTTCTTACTTTGCTGAAATTGAGAATCCATCGTAATTTGTGCCTTGAGTTAATCAGAAGACCATGAGTTAATGAGTTAAGAGTTAATCAGAAGACCAGAAGACCCTCATGTCTGTGATCCCATTGGTGTGTATATAAAGATGAGAATTGTAATTTGTAAAAAAAACGTTTCTGAGAAATGGAGCAGTACTTTTATTTCCAGAAGAACAACAGCTGTGGCTTTTGTCTAAACAGTTTTATGTTCATGCTGGGTGGCCGAGATGTTGCAGAGTCTGAGATACGGATCATAACAAAACCTGTTATGTGATCAGACCAGAAGAGCCTCGGTTGTGTCGATACCTGTCAGTGGATTCTTGGCAGTAGAAACTTTAATAGATTTTTTTTATCCTTGTAGTTTTTAACCAAACTACAGAATCACGGCTCACACATTGGAATCGGTGGAGGAAGTTGTGTTTGGCACTGAAGTGAGCTTTTGGTTTTGCCATAGATACATGTGCGTGCATGCGCGTGTGCACGCACACACAGATACTCTCTCTGTCTCTGGCTCTGTCTCTCTCTCTCTCTCTCTCTCTCTCTCTCTCTCTCTCTCTCTCTCTCTCTCTCTCTCTCTCTCACTCTCTCTCAAACACACAAATCATGACTCTCCTCTGAATTAGCCTCCATTGTCAGGTGCGACGCCACATGTCTCTATGATCAGATAGTCCTATCAGTCCTGCCATGCTCACACCTGTTCGCCTGTGGAAAGATTGGCCATGAAACAGTCAGCAAATGAAAAGATGATTTACATGATTCACTGATTCAGCCAAAATATTAAAAGTACTGACAGGTGAAGTAAATAACACTGTTCTCATTACATCCCACAGAAGGACTACTGTAGCTCAGATTACTGAAAAAGTGAATGCTGGCTATGATAGACAGGTGTCAGAACACAGTGCATCACAGCTTGCTGCGTATGGGGCTGCATAGCTGCAGACCGGTCCGAGTGACCATGATGACCCCTGTCCACCACTGAAAACACCTACAATGGGCACATGAGTGTCAGAACTGGACCATGGAGCAACGGAAGAAGGTGGCCTGGTCTGGTGGAATCATATTTTCTTTTACATCATGTGGAAGGCCGGGTGTATGTGCATTGTTTTCCTGGGGAAGAGGTGGCACCAGGGTGCACTATGGAAGAAGGGAAGATGGTGGAGGCAATGTGATGCTCTGGGCAATGTTCTGCTGGGAAACCTTGGGTCCTGGCATTCATGTTGATGTTACTTTGACACGCGCCACCTACCTAAACGTTGCAGACCAGGTACACCCCTTCATGGCAACAGTATTTCCTGATGGCAGTGGCTTCTTTCAGCAGGATAATGTGCCCTGCCACCCTGCAAAAATTGTTCAGGAATAATTTGAGGAACATGACAGAGTTCAAGTCATTGCCTTGGCCTCCAAATTCCCCAGATCTCAATCCATTCGAGTGTAGGATGTGCTGAAAAAAAAGTCCGATCCATGGAGGCCCCATCTTGCAACTTACAGGACTTAAAGCATCTGCTGGTAACATCTTGGTTCCAGATAAGGACACCTTCAGAGGTCTTGTGGAGTCCATGCCTCGATGGGTCAGAGCTGTTTTGGCGGCATGAGGGGGACCTACGCAATATAAGGCAGGTGGCTTTGCTCTTTTGGCTGATTGGTGTATATACACCTGGAAAACCACAGAGGTTTGAACAAAAGGCATCGGCCGGATGAACCTAAAGAGCAATCAGATGAAGATGAAGCATTGAATAGATATTGATGGTGCGTTGCTTACATAGTCTGATAGAGGTGGAGCAGTGCTAGACAAACACCTGGACATTTAATGTTGGTTTCATGGGTTTTTGCTCTCTAAAAAGGTGCAGTTTAGTATCTTGTTCAGCTTGTCTCTGTTACATTCACGTTTTTCAGAGATCTCCCACCCGCACAACTCCTAAACAGAATCACTAACACGCTTAAGTGTAGAAGTGAAGGGCTTAATGTGCCAGAGCTGAAAATATCTGTATTTCACAGCTCTCAGATATGAAAAGGTTCCCCCTGACTGAAAACGTTCTGCATTTGAACCTGGCACCAGTCTGACAGTCCCCTTGAATCAAAATAATTCCTTGAATGCAAATTTCAGTCATTTAGCCGATGCTCTCATCCAGAGAGACCTAACAACAAGGCAAGCAAATGGCTTACTTTCATAATCACCCACAATACAGAGCAGTCAAGGGGTTGATGCCGTGATAGTACAGGCACAGGACATTACTGTTCCCACCTGAGGAAAGAGGAGGGACTTTTTTTTTTTGATACATAACGTATACATTAGAAACTTTTACATGTTCACAGGAAGTCTGCACAGATCTTCCATACATGCATCGGCTTCTAGACATCAGATGTGACGTGAAAAGCTCATTAAAACTGAATAATGGCTAGTATAAATTTAGACTTTACGATTTGAATGTGACGCACCGACAAGCCATTCAAGTAGAGTAAAGAAAGAAAAACATTCTCTGACATGAGACAAGGCAAGCAGAGCTGTTTATCTCTACAGCCATCACCTCGCCTTTATGGGACAGGCTCAAGATCAGATTGTGAGTTGAGGACTCAGACAAATGTCATCTGCTTGGTGGACCCCTGTTACCCACCTCAGACTGTCTCCTTGTCCTCATCGGCAGGGATTTTCATTTTAAATATGTCTTCTACAAATCCCTCTTCTTCCAGTTGGCTGACATGCTATAATCTGACACTTAACACGATTACCGGTTATCGACCCTGTAAGTGGTCATGTGTTTGTATTGCCTTAATTCTCACATCTTGGATACAGGGCATGGCAGTCTCTCTACTTTAAATCAGAAATAGATGATGCTGGAGGTACAGGGTGTTCTGCGATTACTACAGGAGTATTTGTCTGTATAATACTGCTCAGGATTGTCCTCAGGGACCCCTAATAATGCTTAACATTACTATTTTGTCACTACGGTAGTAACATAGTAAAACGGTAAATATTCATTTCACAACATGGCACTTAAGTTCTGCTACCAATAAGTAACATGTTGTTTTCCGTGAATTAATTAACAAAACTAACTCGTTTTCCATAAATCAACACATGGGTCAACACAACTGGACAATTGCATGCATCACCAAAGACTTAATTTCCTCTCAGACCTGAAAGAGACAAGACAAGCCGAACCAAAATTATCTCAATCTAACTCTTTCTTGCAAGTCCTCTTGTAACGTTGAAGATTGATGGTGTACGATTTATATACCTTTTTCCCCCCTGTTTTTATTTCTCTTGTGTTCAATCTATTGTCCTCTCCTTAACAAACTGAATTGTCTAACCTGAACGCTGCTGTTGCCTCAGAGATAATGTAGAGCTGTGCTCAATAAGCCTTATATAAGAGTTATAAATACTATGACATCGTCAAAGCTTTCAGCTTGGAGAGCAACAGATTTGCACAGGGCTCTTCGGATGCTCTTAACTAGCACATGTTCCCTCCACTGGTCCGAACACCCTTCCTATTCTGTGAGGATGGTTGCAAACAACAGTTATTGTTTCCGTCCCTCCATTATACTTCTAGGCCACAATTTAAAACAAACAGCTTCGTTAAAGAGCTTTAAGGAAAACGTCATTTTTTATGTCACGATGTGAAAAAAATTGTCTTGTATCGCCTGTCTCCCTCGTTTTGCAACTCAAAACCTGTTTTGCACTTTGTTTATTGACCTGCAGAGGCATGGGGGTGTTTAGGAGAGATGGTAGTGGATTTTTTAGCTAGATTGTTTAACACAATCTTGGAAAGTGAGAGGATGCCTGAGGAGTGGACAAGAAGCATACTGGTATCAATTTTCAAGAACAAGGGCGATGTGCAGAACTGTAGTAACTACAGAGGTATAAAGTTGATCAGCCACAGCATGAAGATATGGGAAAGAGTAATAGAAGCTAGGTTAAGAGGAGAAGTGACGATTAGCGAGCAGCAGTATGGTTTCATGCCACGAAAGAGCACCACAGATGTGATGTTTGCTTTGAGAATGTTGATGGAGAAGTATAGAGAAGGCCAGAAGGAGTTACATTGTGTCTTTGTGGGTTTAAAGAAATCATATGACAGGGTGCCGAGAGAGGAGGTGTGGTATTGTATGAGGAAGTCAGGAGTTGCAGAGAAGTATGTAGGAGTGATGCAGGATATGTATGAGGGCAGTGTGACAGTGGTGAGGTGTGCGGTTAGAATAACAGGTGGGTTCAAGGTGGGATTACATCAAGGATCGGCTCTGAGCCCTTTGTTTGCAGGTTGACAGACAAGATCAGGCTGGAGTCTCCGTGGACTATGATGTTCACGGATGACATTGTGATCTGTAGTGAGGGTAGGGTGCAGGTTGAGGAGAGCCTGGACAAGAGGAATGAAAGTCAGTGGGAGCAAGACAGAATAGATATGCGTGAAGGGGGGAGGGGGTGCAGCGGAATGGTGAGGATGCAGGGAGTAGAGGTGACGAAGGTGTAGTGAGTTTAAATAATTGGGGTCAACTGGTCAAAGTAACAAGGAGTGCGGAAGAGGTGAAGTAGAGTGTCCGGAGTGATTTGCGACAGAAGGGTACCCGCAAGAGTTAAAGGGAAAGTTTACAAGATGGCAGTGAGACCAGCTATGTTATGTGGTTTAGAGAGTAGAGCTGAAGATGTTAAGATTTTCATTGGAAGTGGTGAAGACGGACTATTAGGAACGAGTATATTAGAGGGACAGCTCAGGTTGGACGGTTTGGAGACCAAGCAAGACTGAGGTAATTTGGACATGTGCGGAGGAGAGATGCTGGGTGTCATGCCAGAAGCAGGAGCTGAGGACCCAAAATGCAGACAGCGGAGACACAGCAACAATTAAATGGTAAAAATTCCAAAATAACAGGCAAGGTGTGAACAGCAAGGATTGACAAACAGGGCAACCAGGGGGGGCTATAACCGCTGGAGAGCCAATCAGGGAAACGGGAAACAGGTGAGTAAAGCAGGGGCAGGAACAGAGATGGCAAGACTGGTGAGCCTTCAAAATAAAGCAGGAAACACAACCATGACAGAACAAATAACAGTTTTCTGCATGTTTCTGTGTGTGTGCTGGCTGTGAAAACAAATGTCCTGCAGCACAATAAAGACAATCTCTGTCTATCTGGTAACAAGGCAACATCAGAAAACTACCTACAACCATTGTTCAATTTGGTATTTAAAACTGGAACTTGTATCAATATTTTGTAAACCTTAAAATATCATTTAGACTTAATTTCCTCTCAGACCTGAAAGAGACAAGACAAGCCGAACCAAAATTATCTCAATCTAACTCTTTCTTGCAAGTCCTCTTGTAACGTTGAAGATTGATGGTGTACGATTTATATACCTTTTTCCCCCCTGTTTTTATTTCTCTTGTGTTCAATCTATTGTCCTCTCCTTAACAAACTGAATTGTCTAACCTGAGAGATGGCAAGACTGGTGAGCCTTCAAAATAAAGCAGGAAACACAACCATGACAGAACAAATAACAGTTTTCTGCATGTTTCTGTGTGTGTGCTGGCTGTGAAAACAAATGTCCTGCAGCACAATAAAGACAATCTCTGTCTATCTGGTAACAAGGCAACATCAGAAAACTACCTACAACCATTGTTCAATTTGGTATTTAAAACTGGAACTTGTATCAATATTTTGTAAACCTTAAAATATCATTTAGACTTAATTTCCTCTCAGACCTGAAAGAGACAAGACAAGCCTACAACTACCTACAACCATTGTTCAATTTGGTATTTAAAACTGGAACTTGTATCAATATTTTGTAAACCTTAAAATATCATGATCTATGCTCGGTGTTCTTGAAGGAGATTTTGGCAATCACTCAATCACAGGCCTAGCCCTTTGCTCTCGAGAATGTCCAAATTACAGTATTAAATTTCAGTAAGGAATTTGTAAGCTAAATGCAATAAACGCTTCAAAATTCCCGAGTTCATGAAATCCAACGGTTTCTTGTTTAATCCTCAACGACTGCATACCACGAGACTGCAGCGCTGTTCAAGAGCCGCCTTCGATTTCTAAAATCATGCTTCCCTCTACTGGTTTCAATTGGTATTACATCATGAAATCGAAACCCTCAGATTCACACAGAGGTCACACAGCCCGATCTCCCAACTGCACCCCCCCCCCCACCACCATGTCGACATATACAAGTTATCGAAACTCCCCATTCTGCACCTGGGTTTCCATTGACCCACAGTTTATAAAGACGTCATTTTTGAACAGTATGCACATGCATACATATTGACGACTGGAGGATTTGGGGTTTGGTGTAAAGTTTAGTTAAGGCCTTAGTTCTTTTGTATGTTTATTAAAAGGGGGGGCAGAGATCAAACTCTAAACCTCGGATCTATTTAGTATAGATACGACCTATTAGATGACTTGCGACTTTACACAGACGTGAACGGTACACTCATGACAGACATTAGAAAATAATTGATGCACAATTATCTTACTGCAACAGTAGAAACTACAATTCATCTGTGATCAACTGTGAAAATAGACATCTACCATTTAAGATGTGGTATGTATATAACTACTACTACTACTTGTGGCTGCTACATGACTGGGGACACAAAAATGAAATAATTCAACACGTTTTTAGTGGATTGTTGGCAACAGGAATCACCATACTAAATTGTACCTAAGTATGAGTGTGTGTGTGTGTGTGTGTGTGTGTGTGTGTGTGTGTGTGTGTGTGTGTGTGTGTGTGTGTGTGTGTGTGTGTGTGTGTGGGCCCTGTGATGGCCTGGCGGCCTGTCCAGGGTGTCTCCCCGCCTGCCGCCCAATGACTGCTGGAATAGGCTCCAGCATCCCCGCGACCCTGAGAGCAGGATAAGCGGTTCAGATAATAGATGGTTTGATGGATGTTTATTCAATGTTTTTTTTTTAAATTTTATTCTATCCTTATTTAGATTTTATCATACATTGTTGGTTATTCTGATGCTGCTGAGAGGAGAAGCAAGGGCAAAGCATTTCATTGCCAACAAATATTATAGTGTGAAATGCTAATGTGCATGTGATCAGTGAATAAACTTTGAAAATGAAAAGACTGGTCTTGCTCTCTAAGAGATATTCAACCCAAGCTGGGACTTAAAGTATTGCTTATATTACTGTTATGCAATTTTTGTTGAACCTGGCAAACAGTTGCAGTGTTGCTTAGTCTAACTTGGCTTTGCTGCCTGAACCCTATAACCCGACTAATACACCCAAACACACAACACATGCTGGTAATGTACCTTTTACTCTCATAAGATCTGATTACTTAGATTTAATCACTGCAATGGAAATTCTGACAAATTAACTAAACCAGCCTTGATGCGCCTTTAGAACATCATGGCATGTGACAAGTTTTTGATCTTGATAATTTAATGTAACATTGCTCAAGTCTTCTGCACATTTGTGCAAGTTATGACACTTCTAAAGATGAGAAAAATGACATGACATGCATGTGCCCTTTCCATGTTTGCCTTATCACCGGCAGTTATCATTGCTTAAGGCCAAATACTGGCACAGGTAAACTATTGAAATCATAAGATAATGAAAAATAACTGTTGAACTTGAGGGATCCCTCAGCTGCCATGTTCATCGGGTGAAAACAACACCCTGCCCGCTGGCTTTACACATGTAGTCAAGAGGCAGATCACTGTGGTAACAGGCTGTGGCAATGCTGCCTTAAGCGTCCACAGAGATCAATAATGCAATGAGTCCTGTCTGTGTGGCGTAGTATTCTAAGCCTGGGGACAATGAAGGAATCACACCGATTTTGTCATCCCTGATCAATGTGGAGATGCATGCAGATTTGAAACACATGTCAAGACATTTGCTTTACGTCTATTTGTTAGCTTTAAATGTCAGGTGGGTTCTTCTTAATTTGGTTATCCTTGATTATAAGCTCATTCTACCTGTTGCCCTCATGTTAAGCTGTTAAGAAGAGCATTCTCACCCCTATGACCCAATATAAATGGAGCCAAGGTGGCGCTCCAAGTTTAGTAGTAAGTTTAAACAGGAAACAGCCCAAGCGTAATCCCTCTCACAAAACTAATAAGGCGTAATGTGAAACGCTTGCGGAAGAAATTTCCGCACAATTGTACATTGTAAGACTTGTGTGAAATCCAGCTGTGTTGCGTTTTCAGGATGTGAAACGTTCCCAGGCAAACAAAGGCCATTTAAGATGATGTCATCTTCCTGTCAGCCCGGCTGTTCAAAACATGACAACTCATACCCGTCAGACAGCTATTAAGCATAAACAGCAGAGGGAGACAGCATAAAATTAAACCAGATCAGTGGCCTGACCTGAAAGCTTATTGTACAGGAGACCAGCGTAGCAAAACATGTTTTTCCTCTGGTGGTGTCATGCTGCCTGCTGTGAGCCACCGGGGGTATTTATAGAATGATAATGAGCATGTGTCCAGGGGCGCGAATATAATAAGGGGAAGGACGCGTCCCACGTTTTCCAAGCTTAAAACTACGTAGGGCAAGGGTTGCTGCATATGACTGGGATACACGGCAAAACATATTCACTCAGTACGGTTCTTTTTCTTGTGCAAATGTGTAGAAAAGAAACAAAAACATTTCAAAAAGGCTCAAGCAAACACAGTGTCCCAATCTCCGTATGCCGTCACACCACAACAGAAACACTCTAGAGAGAGAGGCTTGAAAAAAATGTGTTTATTAAGACGCCGAAAAAGCCCTGAGTATTCAGGAACATTATAAAATACTTCGTTACGAAGTGTTCAACGTGATCTTCTTTACACAGAGAAACAAAGAAAATGACAAACTGAACTCCTCGTCGGAATTCAAAAAACGTGAAGCACCACAAAGTAGTGTTGTGTGATGGCCGACATCCCCCCCCCTTCCCAAGACATTATAAACAATAAAACACGTATAACAAATCAGTCCCTCGCCAGATTTACCCCCCCCTCCCACCACTACAGTTCCGATAGTCGTTGTAATTCTTCGCCGGTTTAAAAAGAGGAACGCCGCCTCCGACGACCTGATGTGAGATGAAACTGGGACAGTCGTTTTTGTTTTTTTCCCCTCCCCAGCGGCTCCAAACCTCCCCAACAATCTGAAGATTGTAAACAAAAGCCCATGTTGACTTTTCTCCATCGGTCTGCCAAATTGGTAAACGGCTAGTTTTTTTTTTTTTACATTTGATGTAAGCACAATAGCAGACACCTCCCACCTAGCGTGGACGACAACATGACCCACAAGGAGAGGTTCAAACATAAACAATATGGCTCGCTAGCCGGGTGGCCTATTAGCCGAAGCCAGCGAGTTAACGTTAGCTCCCCCATTTGCTAACGTTAGCCAAACTGACGTAACCTAAAAGGGACGAGTCGAATAAACGAATGTATAAGGGAAACATATCTACCGAGCCAATGACATTTAATTCATAATCTAGACATTGTTGCTAAATAGTCCGTTTGTCCATAGCATGGTCTCTGCTATAAAAGGCTAAAAAAAAAAAGAAAAGAAAAAACCCGTTTTGTCCCAGATCAGCACGACACATTGTCGGCGGTCTTAGAAAAATCCCCACAGTCCGCGGCGGAGAACTGCAGCCTCCTGACGGCCTCCTTGATAAGATTCCCCGACAAAATCAGCTCCTCAAGCAGCCGATGCGGGTCGTCCTCGTCGACGTCGATCCTCGTTTTGTTCCAGGGTTTAATATGGTCCCACTCCTGGTCGCTAGACCCGGGGATGTTGTACGGGCTAGACCTGCTGCTTCGGTGTCCCCGGCTCCGGAGCCGCATGCAGCAGCCGTTGCGCTTTTGCAGCGCCGCGCCGTTGTTGATGCTGTTGGCCTGTTTGACGCCGCTGACGCCGCCGCCGCCGCCGGTGAGACCATGGAGACAGGACATCGTCTTTTGGCTAGCGCTATTGTTGTGGAGCTGCAGTGCCTCGCCGATTTTTGTCACCAGCGCGTCCACTTCTTTCGAGTCGACGGTGACGGATTGCTCCAAGAAGATGTAGTTCTCCTTTCGACAGGGCATTTTTCTTTTCTTTAAAAAAAGGTTTTTAGCTGCTGCCTTGTAACTGATTTAGTCGGTATGAATGAGAGCAACCGGACGCTCCCTACTCTCACCACGCTGCTCGGCAGTAAGCGAGATCAGAGTTGATTTGTAAACAATGGATGACGTATAGTGGGTCGTACTATGATCAGTACGAGGTGGGGGACACAGTCACGAACCAACATATTTTGCACGAACAATATATGATAGACACATTCAGCCAACTCTTTTCATCGCTTTCTCTACCGGAAGAAAATAACTATGATTTCTAAGAGTACTTTATAAACACAAGCTATTGTAATTTGTAACTCGTTGAGCCTCCCGTATACTACGGCTCCCCTTGCTGCGACCTATCTTGCACTATTCCATCGAAGAGGACGTTACATAACTCAACTGTCTTGCCTGTGTCTATCCGGGCAAAATAAACAATATGCAAATTTATGAAATCACATACCATCCTGTTACAGCACATATAACTCGTGTTATGCGTGTGGTATCCACGGCACTGCACATGTACACGATGGAGAATAGCACAGGTTATCAGTTTCATTACATCTTTGCAACATAGTAGGGCCGCCACGTTTCTTTATCACTGTTGAAAAGAAAACTCGTTATAATATTTCTATTTAGATGTTATGATAATTTATATTTGGTGGTAACGTGCTCAGCATAGATCTAAATAACTGGTGGAAACGAATTTCATTCCTCCACCTCAATAAACTACATTACATATGTGTGTGTGTGTGTGCGTGTGTATATATATATATATATATATATATATAGTGTTGTAGAGCCGAAGGTGTGATATATATAGTGTGTGTGTGTGTGTGTGTGTGGCTCGATATTATATTAATATAACGCCTTAATAATGCGGAGACGTATAGACAATGGGGGGGGGGGTGCATGTGAGTGCTAGAACACTGTGTACATTTCAGTCTTCCTAGTATTCCCCTCTAAACCTGAATGCCCCAGTCACTGAGCGCCGTGATGTCCTAATAAGGAGCTACTGTTGTGACCACGTGGTGCCGAGCCAATGAGGAGAGGCGTGTGAGCCGCCTATGGATTCCAACGAGGACATCTGCATTCATTCGCGCCACGGACCGGTGCGCGATCCAAAACAAAATATCTGTCTAGTGAAAACAGTCCCGGACGCGGAAAGCTACCGAAAAAACGCCACGAATACAAGGAAGTGAGCCGGTCACACACTAGGGCACACTCTTCCTCATGCCTTCCCGTGCATGAGTCACCGTAGGGTGGTTGGTATACGGTTCCTTTCCCCACCAACAACAGTTCCTGTTTGTCTGCAAAGGCAGCAAGGCTTGGTCAGACGTTGACGAATACACTTGGCGGAGTGTCCTCAACACGCAGTGCATTTAATATGTGTGAGTGAGTGAGTGAGTGAGTGAGTGTGAAAGGGAGAGAAACTAAAGAAAGAAAACAGGTGGGCATACTAAAACAGATGCACCGTAATACCAAACAATTTCTTTCCCCATAACTCCTATAATATAAAATAGTCAGTCATCCGCCGACCCAAAACAGTTCCTCCTAATTTGATCACCGTTTTGTATCAGCTTCTACCTCTTTTGTTTCGGTAATCATTATTGTTACTCGCACTATCATTATTAATGTTGATTATTTTTACTGCCGCCTCATGTAAAACGGCATGCCCATTGAGGCCTGTTGAGAGAGGCAGAGGGAGTTGTAAGGAGAACAACAGGAGAGTTGTGTTGCCAACGCGCCTTTTCAACTGCGGAATCAACTTTGAGAGGAGTTGGAGAGCAGCCAGCGCTTTGGGTTCAGCGAGTTTGTTGCTTCCATTCAAAGAGACAAGGCCGTACGCCATTTATATACTAACCCCTCCTCTTTCGCTCTCTCTCACTCCATGAGGAATGTGGGAGGTTGCATTCAAGAGGAAACAATGTCAAAGGATTTATTTGTTTTATTGTTGAACACTAGCAAGGGCCTATGGGATTCGTTGCGTTGCATGTGTAAGCACGCACACACACACACAAACACACACACGTCAGCATAGTTAACTAATTAAATACCCAGTTTGAAAGTATATTCCAGAACCTGTATGGTGTATGTTCAACTGTTCCTAATTATAGCTTAGTTTCTAAGGGAATGTGAAAATTCCTCGAAGGTTTTTTTTGTGGAACTGTTGGCATTTGTGAACATTACCGTTTGAGAATAAGATCTTGAGTTAAGTATCATGTTTATTAATATTCATCTATGTGTCTATCTTTGTATCCCGGTCTATGTATGTGTGCATCTATCTATAAATCCATCGGTCTGTTTGTGCATTTATGGCAAACCCTGGAATCACGTTACAGAGTTTGACCCTATTCTACCCCCGAGGGAGCATTGTGCCAGAGAGGCTTGGCAGTGGTGAGGTCGGGGTGCGTGTTCCGGTAGGAAACAGTCTCCTTCTTTCCGTAGTTGGACCAGTCTAAGGCCTGCCTGCAGCCATATGGGAATGATAAACAAAGATTACATTATGACAACCTGTTAAACTCCTCAGGGACACCGTGACCCAATCCTTTTTACCTTGCCTCACTGTTCTCAGAGGATGGCAAAGAGCTATCAACTTATGTTCCCTGTCTGGAGTTATGTAATCCTTGTGTGTGTGTGTGTGTGTGTGTGTGTGTGTGTGTGTGTGTGTGTGTGTGTGTGTGTGTGTGTGTGTGTGTTCGTTCCACAGATGTTGGGGTCTGTACATGTCGATGACATTGCTGA
Organism: Lampris incognitus; assembly: GCF_029633865.1. NCBI lineage: Eukaryota > Metazoa > Chordata > Actinopteri > Lampriformes > Lampridae > Lampris > Lampris incognitus. The sequence goes on along the minus strand of NC_079219.1, from coordinate 21,015,876 downwards.
CTCAAAGGTTGTGTGCAGAGCCCATGGCCCCTCCCTACTCTGGATGGATTTACCCCATAATGTTCCTGCTCTGAACAACTTATCAAGTGATCAAACACTTTCTCAGGCAAAGTATGCAAAAGCTAATAACACACACACACACACACACACGTGTATGTATATCTATATATCTATATATATATATATATATAAAGAACAGATGTAGGGGGAAAAACTTTAATTCATAGCAGTACAAGCCTGTTTCGAGCGTCGCACACTCATCAGCTGCAGCTTGTTCTGCTATGTATTAAAGTTTTTTTCGAACATCTATCTTAATATTCCATTCCTCATTTGTTGAGCACTTATCTACACTTTTGACGGTTTAAAAAAAACGCTATATACATATGTATATATATATATATTGCGTTTATACATATATATGTGTATATATATATGTGTGTATATATATATATATATATATAAAACTAATATAGATGTAGGAAAAAACATTTAATACATAGCAGTACAAGCTTGTTTCGTGCGTCGCGTACTCATCAGCTGATGAGCTGTTAATGTCATTGGCAGCTGATGAGTGCACGATGCACGAATATACACTCACTGGCCACTTTATTAGGTACACCTTGCTAGTACCGGGTTGGACCCCCTTTTGCCTTCAGAACTGCCTTAATCCTTCGTGGAATAGATTCAACAAGGTACTGGAAACATTCCTCGGAGAGTTTGGTCCATATTGACATGATAGCATCACGCAGTTGCTGCAGATTTGTCAGCTGCACATCCATGATGCGAATCTCCCGGTCCACCACATCCCAAAGGTGCTCTATTGGATTGAGATCTGGTGACTGTGGAGGCCATTTGAGTACAGTGAACTCATTGTCATGTTCAAGAAACCAGTCTGAGATGATTCGAGCTTTATGACATGGCGCGTTATCCTGCTGGAAGTAGCCATCAGAAGATGGGAACACTGTGGTCATAAAGGGATGGATATGGTCAGCAACAATACTCAGGTAGGCTGTGGCGTTGACACGATGCTCAATTGGTACTAAGGGGCCCAAAGTGTGCCAAGAAAATATCCCCCACACCATTACACCACCACCACCAGCCTGAACCGTTGATACAAGGCAGGATGGATCCATGCTTTCATGTTGTTGACGCCAAATTCTGACCCTACCATCCGAATGTCACAACAGAAATCGAGACTCATCAGACCAGGCAACGTTTTTCCAATCTTCTATTGCCCAATTTTGGTGAGCCTGTGCGAATTGTAGCCTCAGTTTCCTGTTCTTAGCTGACAGGAGTGGCACCCAGTGTGGTCTTCTGCTGCTGTAGCCCATCTGCCTCAAGGTTCGACGTGTTGTGCGTTCAGAGATGCTCTTCTGCATACCTCGGTTGTAATGAGTGGTTATTTGAGTTACTGTTGCCTTTCTATCAGCTCGAACCAGTCTCGCCATTCTCGTCTGACCTCTGGCATCAACAAGGCATTTTCGCCCACAGAACTGCTGCTCACTGGATATTTTCTCTTTTTCGGACCATTCTCTGTAAACCCTAGAGATGGTTGTGCGTGAAAATCCCAGTAGATCAGCAGTTTCTGAAATACTCAGACCAGCCCGTCTGGCACCAACAACCATGCCACGTTCAAAGTCACTTAAATCACCTTTCTTCCTCATTCTGATGCTCGGTTTGAACTGCAGCAGATCATCTTGACCATGTCTACATGCCTAAATGCATTGAGTTGCTGCCATGTGATTGGCTGATTAGAAATTTGCGTTAACGAGCAGTTGGACAGGTGTGCCTAATAAAGTGGCCGGTGAGTGTATATATATATATATATATATATATATATATACACACACACACACACTCACAAAGTTATATATATAAAGTTTTATATATATATATATAACTTTGTTAAAAGAAACACTCAAGGTAGGGAAAGTGCTCAACAAATAAGGAGCAAAATAATCCAGTGAGTCAAGTAAATTCTTTATGAGACAGTATATATACATATATCAGGGCCAAAGACACCCCTGAGACAGTCCACCACTTAATAGCAGGGTGTAAAATGCTAGCCATGAAAGCGTACACTGAAAGGCATAACCAAGTGGCTGGGATAGTGTACAGGAATATCTGTACTGAATACAGACTGGAAGTCCCCAAGTCCAAATGGAAGACACTGCCAAAGGTGGTTGAGAAGGGCAGCGCTAAGATAATAATGATAATAATAATAACAATAGGAATAATAATGTAATAATAATAAGGTCCGTAGAAGTTCAACCCCTCCTCCACGTGGCACGGACCGAGCAACGCAAGTATGGCAAGCCAGCAATACAAGCGGCCAAAGGGGCTCTGACAATTAAACACAATGATGCAAATATGAGTAACTAAATCACCATACCGCATCGGTCGTCGCGCGGGTAAACAAGGACCGCGATCCACAGCTAGGAACCAGGCTGCTACTGGAACAAAAAGGAAAAGTCTGTTACTGGAACAAACTCTACCCACCAACTACTAAAGGAACACCACACCGAGGACACTCCTCACAGTGGTCTTCTATATACAACAACTAAAAACCCAACAAAAAGAACAAGACAGAAACGGTCTAGAGAAGAGTATATAGATTTCATGGAAGCATTCTACACTGCTTCACAGTAATGTCAACATCCAAAGTTGCCTAAAACATCTGGCGAGAAAAACACCCCACGGGCAGATTGAGTCTGGATGCCAATAAACTCTCCAGTGTCAGGCGCGACATAATTAAAAACCAAAGACTAACAGACCTGGAACTTGAAATCATACGAAAAAAGATCTGAGAGAGCATCCCTAACACAAACATCGAGGAGCTAAACATCAGCAAACCAGACGAGAAAGCAGCAACTGGTGAAGAGGGAGAAGAAGAAGCAGAAACCACCATCACAACCCCCCCAGAAGTACAACACCAAGTAGAGGCACTCTAGGAAGAATACAATGCGAAAGAAGCAGAGATGACAGCATCAGGCAGAGATGGGCAACCCTGAAAGAAATTCCTATCGAAGAACGACTAATAATCCCAAAGATCAAGAAAGACCACCACTCCAAAGAAGCCATCAGGCTCGCCAACGAAGCCATTCAAAACATCAAGGGCGAGATGACAAGACCGTTGAACCTAACAGAAATCAACCAGCTCATATATGCGGCCGCTTCAACCATAGCAGACACAGTAGGAAAAAGACCAAGACAACAACAGAAACGGAAGAGAAAACAACCAGTTTGGAAGGAGAAATTTGAGAAGGCAATTAGGAAACTGCGGAGAAAACTATCACTCTTGAGTGAAGTCGAGAAAAACTCCAACACCAAAGAGAGAAAAGGGAAACAACTGGAATAAAAGCTCAACATCAAACAGAAGAATGATATACCAATAGTCAAAGAGATGCTGAAACAACAGATTCAAGCAAAGGCACAGACTCAGGAGATTCGACAAGAGGAGCAAGTCCTTTTGGCAAAACAAGATCTTCAAAGAAGATGCCAAAAAAAAAAATCTACTATGAGCTGAGCAAGAAGAAGATAGATGTCAATGAACTACCTACAATTGAAGAAGTCGATGAGTTCTGGAGTAAGATCTGGGAGAACAACAAAAGACACAATGAGGGACCTACATGGATCCAGCAACAACAGGATCAATACAAACACATGCAGAACCAAAAATGGTCAGACATCAACACCAATGAGACCATTGCTGCCATCAACAAGACCAACAATTGGAAGGCACCAGGGATAGACAGAATTGCCAACTTCTGGATCAAGAACATGCCCAGCATCAACAAAGACCTCGCATGGGCCTACAGTGATAGCATAAAGAATCCAAAGAAATGTCCCAAATGGCTCACATGGGGGACCACGTACCTGCTCCCGCAGACAGAGGAGACACAGAACCCAAAGAATTACAGACCCATCACCTGCCTATCAACAATGTACAAGATCATGACTTCCGTCATCACAGAGAGGACCTATAGCTTCCTTGACAAAAACAACTTGTTACCAGCAGAACAGAAGGGATGTAAGAAAGGTAGCTATGGATGCAAGGACCAGCTACTCATCAATAAAGCCACATTGCAAGAGGTCAAATCGAAGAAAAAGAACTTGTCAACACCATGGATTGACTACAAGATGGCATTTGACAGCATGCCACACTCCTGGATAGAGAAGAGCCTCAAGATCTACAGTCTGCCCAACAACTGTCAAATTCATCACGGAGAGCATGAAGACCTGGAAGACCACCCTGAATCTCCATCATGCAGAGGGGTCGTTAACATTGAGACCGATCAACATCAGAAGTGAAATCTTCCAAGGGGACTCACTATCACCACTGCTCTATTGCCTTGCACTAGCTACACTCAGCAATCTACTGAACACCGGCAGCTATGGGTATGAATCACAGAATGGCAAACTGACCCACCTGTTCTACATTGATGACCTCAAGACATTTACCAAGGATGACAATCAGTAGAAGGATCTACTCACCATTATCTAGACCTTCAGCGATGACATCAAGATGGAATTCGGAATCGACAAGCATGCCAAAGCCACTTTCAGGAGAAAGGAAGACTTACCAAGACTGCAGACTTGGACCTTGACACTGACACCATAATCAAAGAGCTAGACCAAGATAGCACATACAAGTACCTAGGAGTGAACGAAGGAGATGGCATACAACACTCAACCATCAAGGAGAAGATCTGGAAAGAGTACCACAGGAGAGTGTGTATGGTACTGAACAGTGAACTCAATGCGGCTAACAGAATTGAAGCTATCAACACTCTAGCGATACCTGTAGTGACATACAGCTTCAACATCATCAATTGGAAACTGAACGACATCAAGACTAGACACCAAGACAAGAACGATGCTGACCATGGAGAAGATGCACCACCCGAAAGCAGATGTCGACAGGCTGTACCTACCAAGAGCTTCAGGAGGATGACGCCTAGTCCAACTTGAACTGACCTTCAAGACTACCAAGGGGATATGTCGGAGTCTCCTTTCCAGCACCCTAGAGTAGACTTTCCCAGGGAGGCTGAGCAATGTGATGCCCCATAATTGGAGCACACCCTCTGGTCCCCTTTTTTAAATATGGAAACCACCACCCTAGTCCGCCACTCCACAGGTACTGTCCCCAACCTTTACATGACACTGAAGAGGCGTGTCAGCCAAGACAGCCCAACAATGTCCATAGCCTTCAGCATCTCAGGGCTAATGTCATCCACATCCGGTGCCTTGCCACCAAGGAACTTCTTACCTACCTCAGAGACGTTTGCCAGGGACATGGGTGGGGCCTTCCCCGAGTCTTCAGACTTTACCTCCTCCACTGAGAATATGTTAGCAGGGTTCAGGAGCTCCTCAAAGTGTTCTTTCCACTGCCCGACAACATCCCCAGTCCTGGTCAGCAGTTCCCCTCCCCGGCTGAACACAGACTGATTCATTTAAATTAGGTTTCTTCAGCAATGGGTGAACAATGGCATGCTTTAAACTGTCTGGAAAATAACCAGAGGCCAGAGAATTATTAAGAATTTACAGAATATCAGGACTGATAGTTGAAAATACCTCCTTGAGCAGCTTAGTGGGAATGATGTCTAAGATGCAAGAGGAGGAGTTCATATTGGAAACTGTACTCTCTAACACTGAAATTGTAATTGGCTGAAACTTGGTAAACGAGGCAGAATTAACATGGGAAATGGAATGAATGCAAGAGCCAGGCTGGGGGACCTGATATTTTCCACCTTATTTACAAAATGAGTGAGAATTTTTTTCAGACAACGCAACATCGGGTTCAAAAAGAGAAGTGGAGGGACCATTAATAACAGAATCAATTACCCTAAAGAGAGCTTTAGGATTGTGGTTATTTCTTGATCATAGTTCAGAGAAGTACACTGATCTTGCATCCTTAACTGCCTTCTGGTAAATTAACATTTGGTTTTTAAGGGTGTTAGGTGCTAATATGGACTTGTTGAAATTTCATTGTTGTTCTGATTTTCTACGGAGTCTTCTAAGGGCACGAGTGTTATCATTCAGCCAGGGGAGATTATTTGACGATCCTGTGAGACTTCAGGTTCGAGATTGACAAGCAGGTGCTGGATAATCAACCAGACATTGTGGTGGTCGACAAGGAACAGAAGACAGCAGTAGTGATTGATGTAGCAATCCCGAACAACGGCAACATCAGGAAGAAAGAGTATGAGAAGCTAGAGAAATACCAAGGGCTGAGGGAAGAACTAGATTGGATGTGGAAGATGAAATCCACAGTAGTCCCAGTGGTAATAGGAGCGCTAGAGCCTGTGACCCCCAAACTGGGAAAGTGGCTCTAGCCGATTCCAGGAACAACACCTGAGGTCTCAGTCCAGAAGAGTGCGGTCCTAGGAACAGCTAAGATACTGCGCATAACCCTCAAATTCCTCTGGTAGAGGATTCGCGCTTGTAGAAGACACACACCACCCGAAAAGGGGTGAGAGGGATATATAGTATGTATAAAATATCCAGTGAGTCAAGTAAATTCTTTATGAGACAGTACAAGCCTGTTTCATGCCATAAGCAATCATCCCTCATGATTGCTTATGGCATGATTGCTTATGGCATGAAACAGGCTTGTACTGTCTCATAAAGAATTTACTTGACTCACTACACTGGATTTTACATATACTGTGTTTTCTTCGTTGAATCACATTAGCAGCTGATGAGTGCGTGACACAAGAAACAAGCTTGTACTGTTATGTATTAAAAGGGTTTTTTTTCCTACATCTATACTGATATTCCACTCCTCATTTGTTGAACACTTTTATCAACACCATTGACGGTAAAAAAACAAAAAACAAAAAAACCCACTATATATAAATTTAGCACAAAAAGTAAGGAAGTTTGTGTTTGGTAGACTATTTCTTTGTTGTAACAATGCTTCTTGGCAATAAATCTTGGCAAGAAGCACTGTTACAACAAAGAAATAATCTACACAAATTTCCTTACTTTTTGTGCTAAGTACACTCACTGGCCACTTTATTAGGTACACCTTGCTAGTACCGGGTTGGATCCCCTTTTGCCTAAATGCCTAAATGCATTGAGTTGCTGCCATGTGATTGGCTGATTAGAAATTTGCGTTAACGAGCAGCTGGACAGGTGTGCCTAATAAAGTGGCCGCTGAGTGTACTCACCGGCCACTTTATTAGGCATTTAGGCATGTAGACATGGTCAAGATGATCTGCTGCAGTTCAAACCGAGCATCAGAATGGGGAAGAAAGGTGATTTAAGTGACTTTGAACGTGGCATGGTTGTTGGTGCCAGACGGGCTGGTCTGAGTATTTCAGAAACTGCTGATCTACTGGGATTTTCACGCACAACCATCTCTAGGGTTTACAGAGAATGGTCCAAAAAAGAGAAAATATCTAGTGAGCGGCAGTTCTGTGGGCGAAAATGCCTTGTTGATGCCAGAGGTCAGAGGAGAATGGCGAGACTGGTTCGAGCTGATAGAAAGGCAACAGTAACTCAAATAACCGCTCATTACAACCGAGGTATGCAGAAGAGCATCTCTGAACGCACAACACGTCGAACCTTGAGTTACATTTCACGTACTCCAAAATGGCTGAGAGGGTTATTGCATTGTGACATCATCCACATAGCTCGCTGGAAAAAAGAAAAACGATGGAGGTGCATTCCCCGTGCCAATCCCGGACAATATGACCCCCTGTGGTCATATATCCTCCCACCGACCCCGTATTGGCACGCCCACCGGAAGCGCTATTCCTCTTTCCATCTCCAACTAAATGAGATCGGTCGATGGCTGTTTCTCTCTCGCTGGGACTAAGAGGAAAACTGCAAATACGCAAGTAATCTAGTGATATACTGGTATATTAGATACTAACTTATAGTTAGCTTACCTTTTATCGCCAAGATGTTCGTTAATCCGGTCGATGTGGCCGGATTCTACGCTCGGTGCGGGTGTGTTAAACCGGCGACGCTCCGATGGGACCCCCATCCGGACTGTGTCTCCCATATCCCGCATGTTCACTACACGGGCTACTTGAGGGATGTAGACTGTAATGAGATCGACTGCAATTTCTGTAAAACCATCAGAGGATCGGGGCGCCAAAGGTGGGCTGCCCTGTACCGTCAAAGATGGGGACTTGCAGATCCCTTCGCACCTGCTAACGAGGCGGCTAGCATGGTGCTACCTAGCTATAGCCATGGGGCGGAGGCTAGCAACATCCCTCCGATGCTTCCTAGCTACAGTCACGGGACGGCGGCTAGCATTAGCATCCCTCCGGAGCCAGAGGCTATCCCACCATCCGGGATAGTTAGAGAGGACTGGATCAATGAGATCCTATCTCTCCCTGGTGAATCCGTGGCATGTTATTCGGCGGGTGCGGAACCCGAGGATTCACTGCCTGAGGAAGTAGACGATCAGGGTGTGGAAGACGACCAGCCAAGTTCGTCTCAACCAAACAAAGATGGCGACGCCATGCAACGTGGGTCCGAAACATTCCTCGCCAGTTTCCGCGATCTGTTCGCGCGAGCGGTCAAGTCTGCCGACATCGTTACCGAGCCGGGCAATCCCCAAGATCCGGTGGTAGCCGATTTTCCACGAATGGCAGAGAGGGTCAGGGACTCCACTCTACCACCTTATCCTCACATCGAACGAGCGTTTAAGCGGGCGGAGGCGGATCCGCTACTTAAATCGTCCTCAAAGTTCAGTCAGAAGGGGGTTGACGTCTTAGCAGTCGAGGTTAGGAACCTCAACTACAAAGACTGGAAAATTCCGCAACCAGAGAGGGACGTTTTATCGTTCAACCCTAACACCAAGGTGGGGTCTCGCGATACTCCCAAACACCCTTCGCAGTGGGGCCAACAGGTGAATCGTTACGCGTGTGATGCATGGCACGCCAGTACACGCGCAGCTGGACTCGTCTCAACGGCTGGGATGATAACGGCGTACATGCGCAAGCTCTGCAGCCTATCAAACGTCGAGCAAAGCAAAGCCGCCATCGCTACAGCAGGTATCGACGGGGCCGAGTTCGGTGACGTAGTGGCCAGCGAAGCAGGTTGTGAGTACATCTTGGAAATGGAACGCATAGCTGACTCCCTGGGATCGCTGCTGTATTCCATCGCTCTAGAGTGCGGTTCTAGCGCAGCTGCCTCCACCCTTTAGCGCAGACGTCTCTGGCTAGAGACAGCCGGGGTAAAAGAGGAATTCTGCAAGGAGTGGATGGCCCACTCCTGCGCAGGGAACCAGGGCCTGTTTGGAACGACCCCGGACATTATCAGCAAATACAAGGCCGCCCAGGCCGAGCGCGAAACCTTGCACAATGAGCTTCTCCCGATGATGAAGAACCCGCCTACCCCTAAGCCCGCGGCGGGCACAGGGCAGGGGGACAAGCCTGCGCGCAAGCAGAAATGGAGAGAGACTTATCCAAAAAGAGGTGGTAAAGTGGGGTGCGGGCGTGGACAGGGCTCACGTCCAAACTCCCAGTCTTCCACAGATCCAGCGGCCAAGGCGGCCAAGCCGGACAGCACAGACACTTCCAAGAAGGGAGCTGCCAAGTGACGTGTTTCGGCAGGATGTTACGACCCACACCAACAGACTGATTCCAGAGCCGTCTCCGGCGATATAGATGCTTGTTCAGGGGACACAGCGTGTGCAGGGCTAAACACTGCGCCTTTTATTTTGGTTTCTGATGCACAGTCTACTTGTTCTATTCCAAAGGTTGTGAATGTGAATAAAAGTTTTTATGTTGGTGATGATGGTGATTGCGTTTTAAAAGGTTTGAAACGCAAGTCCGATTGTCTGTCTGAATCTTTAGGTAAAGATGATGTTAACAATGTAATAACATCCCTGCTGGAAATATCGGATAATAATGACATGAGCGCAAATGAGCCCCTGGGAGGGGACTATGATGCGACAATGTTTAGTCTCTCTGATGGGTCAAATGGTAATTTGGAAAGGTTCAAAACGCCAATTCCCCCATCTGGGTCTCCTTTACAAGGACGAAGCCCCCCCATGGATGCAGGGCATGGCGGGCGGGGCTTCCCCAGACCCTTTACGTGCAACTTACGCGCGCTACCTGAACAGCAAGGTACAGGAGGCAACGAGACCTCTGTCACGCATGTTCCACAGGTGGAAGGAATTGGTCCCGTCGGCTTCTGTTTTGGATCAGATAGCCCACGGACACCAAATCCTTTTCGAGAACGGTATTGTACCCCCGTACTTGGGAATAGTGCATACGGAACCGGGGTCGGTGGCCGAAGCACAAATCCTAGACAACGAACTCACAGAGTTACTCTCGAAAGGGGCAATCACGGTGGTTCCTCCCCTAGAAAGAGAAGACGGGTTTTACAGCCGTTACTTTCTGGTCCCGAAGAAGGATGGGGGCATGCGCCCAATCCTAGATTTGAAACCCTTCAACAAGTATGTAGAGAAGGTCAGTTTCAAAATGCTACGCACTGTCAATGGTGACACAGTCCGATTGGCTAACTTCGGTCGACCTAAAAGATGCTTTCTATCATTGTCCGATTGCGGAAAGACACAGAAAGTATCTTCGGTTCTGTTACCGGGGTCAGTGTTACCAGTACACATGCCTCCCGTTCGGATATCGCCTCTCTCCTCTGACATTCACAAGGTGTGTGAAAGCAGCGCTCGGAGTGTTGATGCGCAAAGGTATGCGCTTGGCATGGTTCCTAGACGACCTGTTGGTGTTGGCCCAGTCGCCGGAACAAGCAATACTCCATACTCAGGAGTTGATGGAATTCATGGAGTACATGGGTTTCACTATCAACATAAAGAAGAGCGCGCCATGGCCTTCGTGCCAGGCAACGTATCTGGGTCTGAGTTTGGATACGGTAACCATGCGCGCAACCCTTACGCAAGAGAGATGGCATTCCACCAGGACCACGTTAGCACATTTCGTCCCGGGGACATATGTCACTTATCGGATGATCAGGAGGCTGCTGGGCCTTCTGGCATCGGCTCACCAAGTTGTTCCTTTAGGTCTGTTGTTCATGAGGAGACTGCAATTGTGGTTCGCAGTTCACTTCTTGAAATACGGCAACGAACGCCGGTACAACAACCATCTTATCCTGGTCCCGCGCGTGGTAGCGCAGGACCTAGACCACTGGAACAGAGCCTGCGTGGACATGTCTGGGGTCCCTATGGGCCCCAGGGGACCCGAGGTAACGATTTATACGGATGCGTCCCTCTCGGGTTGGGGGGCCATCCTTGGCTACAAAACAGCGCGAGGAGTGTGGCCGTCTGGGGAGAAGGTCCACATCAACGCGCGCGAGACGGAGACGATTTGGCTGGCTATCCAGCATTTCGCTCAGGATCTCGTAGGCCGTCACATACTGATAATGACAGACAGCATGACGGCCAAGGCCTACATCAACCGCCAAGGCGGTATGAAGTCCAAGCGTTGCAGAGAGTTGGCCATGCAAATTTGGATTTGGGTCAACAGCAACGCGCTATCAATCAGGGCGCTTCATGTTCCTGGGAAGGACAACGAAGCAGCGGACATCCTCTCGAGAGGCGGCCCGCATGCGGACAATTGGAGCCTCAACCCAGCCATAGTGGCTATGATCTGGGAGAGGTTCGGGGTAGCTCAAGTGGATCTGTTCGCATCGAAACTCAATTACAAGTGCCCTCGTTGGTACTCGATGCTCCCGTCCGACCTAGCGCCGTTGGGGGTCAACGCGCTTGGACTAGATCCATGGCCCGAGGAGATGCTTTACGCATTCCCCCCGCGCAGGTGCCTCCTAGACCTGGTGGTCAAGTTCGAGCGCACAGGGGGTCGGTTAGTTCTCGTGGCCCCGTACGAACCGAGCACCCCGTGGTTTCCGCGAATAGTGCCCCGGATAGTAGGCGAGCGGTTCGACGTCCCGGAGTGGGCGGACGCGCTCACGCAAGCAGGAGGGCTGCTACGGGAGGGCCCCTGGATAGGAGGCTCCCGATTAGCGGCGTGGATGCTTACAAAGCCAGGCTCTTAGCTATGGGACTTAGTGCGCAAGTGATTCGTGTCATCTTAGCGGCGCATAAAGACTCCACGTATTCCAGGTACCAGGGGTACTGGAATCGATTTGACCAATTTTGCGCTGAACGCGACATGGACCCTTTGTCAGTAGGGATTGGCCCTATACTGACTTTTGTGGAGGTCTGTAGGAGTGATAGACTATGGTCTTTCTCCTCGGTCAAAGTCTGTGTATCGGCTCTCACGTTCTTCCGGGGGGAAGATCGAGGGTAGCACGGTTTTCACGCACCCGCTCATGACGCAGTACCTGTTGGGTGCTAAGAAGCTCTCAGCTAAGGAGCTTACGAGAGCTGAAACTTGGGATGCTTCCCTTGTTCTGCGCGCACAAGAGAAAGATCCCTTTGAACCCATGTCTACGGCAGACATGCGTTATGTCTCGGCTAAGCTGGCTGTGCTCTTGGCACTTACCAGCGCAGCGAGGGGTTGTGAGCTCACTGCACTCACCATCAAGGGGATGGTGTTTTCTGGTGATCTGATGGTCACGCTCTTTACAGACCCCAGCTTCGTGCCCAAAACTGTGTCTGTCCTGACGAGTAGGGCCCCGGTGGTGATACACGCGTTTCATCCGTCACCGGTGACTAGGGATGAGAAACGCTTGCACCTCTCGTGTCCTGTACGGGCTTTACGCATTTACATGCGGCGCACAGCAGATATTCGTAGGTCTGACAGGCTGCTGTTGACCTACAGAGTGAGCAAACCAGGTTATGCCCTTTCCACCCAGAGGCTAGCACACTGGCTGGTGGATGGTATTACGGAGGCGTATACCAAAGCGGGTAAAACAGCTCCTAAGCTGAAGGCGCATTCTACCCGAGGGACTGCTACGTCGATAGCTGTGTTGTCAGGTATCGACTGGGAGGTCATCCGCCAGGCGGCGGTTTGGAGTGGTGAGACCACTTTCTTACGGCATTATTACCGGCACGTTAAGGTGCGGTCGGTTGCCGACGCTGTTCTGGAGCAGGCCTCTTAGGATGCTCTCATCAGAACGCGTACCCCTTCCCACCAGGGGTTTGAAGGGTTCATTGGACGGCTAGGGAACGGAGGCACGAATCCTGTCGTTGTTCAATGCAATAACCCTCTCAGCCATTTTGGAGTACGGGAAATGTAACTTTGGGTTCGCGAAGCGAACCCTAGTTATATGAACAACGACAAAATAGCTGAGAATAGAGCCGTTCTCCTCCTACCCGGGCCACAGGTGTGGTGCTCATTTAGTTGGAGATGGTTCGACTTACAAAGAGGAATAGCGCTTCCGGTGGGCGTGCCAATACGGGGTCGGTGGGAGGACATATGACCACAGGGGGTCATATTGTCCGGGATTGGCACGGGGAATGCACCTCCATCGTTTTTCTTTTTTCCAGCGAGCTATTGTGGATGATGTCACAATGCAATAACCCTCTCAGCCATTTTGTTGTTGTTCATATAACTAGGGTTCGCTTCGCGAACCCAAAGGTAGATGGGCTACAGCAGCAGAAGACCACACTGGGTGCCACTCCTGTCAGCTAAGAACAGGAAACTGAGGCTACAATTCGCACAGGCTCACCAAAATTGGACAATAGAAGATTGGAAAAACGTTGCCTGGTCTGATGAGTCTCGATTTCTGCTGCGACATTCGGATGGTAGGGTCAGAATTTGGCGTCAACAACATGAAAGCATGGATCCATCCTGCCTTGTATAAACGGTTCAGGCTGGTGGTGGTGGTGTAATGGTGTGGGGGATATTTTCTTGGCACACTTTGGGCCCCTTAGTACCAATTGAGCATCGTGTCAACGCCACAGCCTACCTGAGTATTGTTGCTGACCATATCCATCCCTTTATGACCACAGTGTTCCCATCTTCTGATGGCTACTTCCAGCAGGATAACGCGCCATGTCATAAAGCTCGAATCATCTCAGACTGGTTTCTTGAACATGACAATGAGTTCACTGTACTCAAATGGCCTCCACAGTCACCAGATCTCAATCCAATAGAGCACCTTTGGGATGTGGTGGACCGGGAGATTCGCATCATGGATGTGCAGCCGACAAATCTGCAGCAACTGCGTGATGCTATCATGTCAATATGGACCAAACTCTCCGAGGAATGTTTCCAGTACCTTGTTGAATCTATGCCACGAAGGATTAAGGCAGTTCTGAAGGCAAAAGGGGGTCCAACCCGGTACTAGCAAGGTGTACCTAATAAAGTGGCCAGTGAGTGTATATATATACACACACACACACACACACACGCACCAGCTTCTGCTAAATTTTTGTACATAAAATACACATTTCTAATACACAGCAAAACCAAGCCTATTTGTATGATGCATGTTTATGATGCATGTTTATGTTACTTTTCCTTTTTTTTTTAATGTCCGCCACAGTGAGCAAGCCAAGGAACTATAAAAAAAAAGAGCAAATGCATTAAGTAAAATTCCTACCAAGTGAAACTGCCAAATAAAACTGATTCTGTGGTTTGTGAAATATCTCTCCATGTTTGAGGCACTAAATGATTTAAGAGAAAATAAAATGTCAAGGAGCTATGAGAGGAATTCGGAATATTTTTTAACCGAAGAGTATGAACAAACAGCAGATTTCAACAGAAATCTACTTTTTGAAACTTATCCATGGTGAGGATTTGCTGAGCAAAATTACATATGATGGTCTGGCGGCCTCTCCAGGTGTCTCCCCGCCTGCCGCCCAATGACTGCTGGGATAGGCTCCAGCATCCCCGCGATCCTGAGAACAGGATAAGCGGTTCAGATAATGGATGGATGGATATTCTTTTTAACCCACCCTGGACGGTCACATCTGTACAGTCAGACACATCCACATCTGGGAGCTGCCCACTACGAGCACAAATTTCTACTGCTAGTGAATGAGCGGCTCTGCCTTAGCAGTATAGGGTTATGTGCCTTTGCACAAAAGTGCCTCAGTTGAATCTATTCTGGTAGGGAAAGCTTACTGATTTACTTTCTCCACCAACTGGAATTTGAACCACTTATAAACATGCATCTCTACTTTTAAAAAAATTGACACAATTGCTTGTATTATCGTTGCGAAATAAATCTGCTTATATCTGAATGCCAGCGAAACACTCAGAACTGGCCTGGCATAAAATCACGACTTCATGCGTCTTGCCCCTAAAAAAAACAACACAAACACTCTGCTGCTGGTTGGTAACCGAGGTCATGGCCCGTGTGTCATCTACCTCAGCTGTGAAAAACTACAACACCTGAGTCAGTCATTACAGAGGCCTCCTCGGAGGAAAGCAGAAGACAGCTTGTCCGTGTTGTTGCTCTCTGGTGCAACAATCAAATGCGTCCCTGGAGGGACACCAGTTCTGGGAACTAATAGGTCTACTAAGAATCGTCCAGGGCCCATCCACTCCGTCTGTTTGTGTGCACTGGACAGGACCTGACGGGCCAGAGCCTTGTGTGTTGATTTAACCCGGGCACCAAAATGAGTCAGCAACGCATGCAGACACAAAGCAGTGAATGGCTTATACCCAAACAAGATAATACGCATTTATTGTAATCAGCAGTGGACAAATTAATTCTGAAACTGATTGTAAAATTCAAGATTGACATGGCAGGGAAAAAAACCCCCATCATATTTAAGTCATTCCAAGTGATGTACAGATGTCATGGTAGGCAGAGGTAGCTCTATGGAAGGAGGACACATTTAGAGAGGACTGCAGTTTGGAAACAGGCCATCTTCTGCAAAAACTGTACACAAATTTTCCATCCAGGAAAAGGCTTTGCAAACATGTAGTTAGCTTGTCACTACAGAGATAGCGATCAAACAGAAAACATCTTTGCAGGAGTCTGTGCTTTCTGTGCGGTTTTTGGATGTCTTTGCTGCCATTTAGTGGTGTTTAAAACCATTTTACATGAGTACACACAGCAGTAAAATGTCTATAAAGGGTTCATTTGTGATTATGAGGCAAGGACGACAACTTTTCACCGTCATGAGGAGTTGTTACTAAGTGTGAGTGTCATAAAATTAAAGAACATGCTACTACCACCCAAGTTCAAACAGTGAGCTTTCCTATACGACATTACAGCCAAGCTGCACTACTCACATTCAGTCAAGAAATCTAAATGTCTAAATTGTCAGACAAAAAGGAAAAAACAAAAACAAAAAACGTTTGAGCTGTGATACCGTGCATGTTAAAAGGATTATCTGCTCCGAGTCATTGGAGAGCATTAATCCAGATGTGAAAGCTACACGTTGCGGATTTCTATTATATAACACAGACTTGCCAAATGCATTTCATATACACACATGTAAATTCACACACCGCCACCTATACCACGCATTTGTGTTTGTCTTGAGATAACACACCCAGCAGGTTCTCCCTGTTAGCCCACACCATTACATGACTGATAATGTCTTTAAACGTGATGCAACCATTAACTGGTGTATGCTACCACTGTTTTAAACCTTGTGAGACAAAGAAAGGAAGAATGATGTCCCTGCATGTTTGTATGGGTATACATTTTTCATCATTTTTTTCGTGTGGTTATTGTTATCCTTTCACAATGAGATGCTTTACACATATACATGGTCATTTGCGGCACAGTGAACCAGTGGTTAGCGCTGTTGCCTCACAGCAAGAAGGTCATGGGTTTGGACCAACCTTGAGGGTCATCCCAGGTCGTCCTCTGTGTGGAGTTTGCCTGTTCTCCCTGTGTCTGCGGTGGGTTTTCTCCGGGTGCTCTGGTTTTCCCCACCATCAAAAGAAGACATACATGTTAGGGTTTATACTCCTGTCTGTGTCCCTGACCAAGGCAATGGAAAGAGGAACTGGAGTTGGTCCCTGGGTGCTGCACTTTCCCAGTGCTCCTAGCTACACAGCTAGGATGGGTGACATGCAGAGAGGAATTTCCCACGGGATTAATATAGTATATCAAAAATAAAAAATAAAAAGATTTTCACATATTGGTATATTAACACAGTACAATAATACACCACAATACCGGCACAAGAAAAATGACAAGTTTGTTGCTGCGGTGCTGTAAGTAATCTCTTTATTTATGTAATCTCCGTTTCCACTTTCCTGTCTTGCTGACTCATCCATATGAATGCAAATCAAAAAACTCCAAAGTTGAATAAAAATGGGGGAAAAAAGAGAAAAGACGCCGACTTCTGTTTACCAATATCTACAGGTTTTTGTATGTCCAGTATGTGCACTCACAAAATGTGTGTATGTCTGGGCAAAGTTTCATGTGCCCTGGACTTTGCAACTTAGACAGACAGCAGTCGCTCAGCTACCAGTTGCAAATGCTTATACTGGTGACACGGAGGTCACTTAAAAAAACATTCACATATCGGGTGGGGTGAGATATTGTTGTTGTCCAAAACAGTTAATTTATCATTTGAGTAAGTGTGACATGGGTCATGCTCTCTAGAGGAAGGACGCACCATGCAAGCAGGCAGGTCAGACGAAGGCTCCTTAGTGCAACGTAAAGCAAGGGCATAGAGGGGGTATTAACGATGCAAGTAGTGTATGTAGGTAAAGAATTTGAAACAGAGAGACACAGAAACACACACACACACGACTCTAATCCTACTTTCTCTACAGGACTTGTTGTCAAAACATGGAGCAGGCTTCTGCCAAGTAACCTGGGGGATAATCCTTAGCACAGGGAGTAAACGTGTGTGTGTGTGTGTGTGTGTGTGTGTGTGTGTATGTGTCTCTGTGCATGCTTTTGCTTGCCCTGCTCACACTGTGTGCTTGCAAGTGTTAAAGTACACATAGTATGTTTGTAAATGTATATTTGTGCACGTTATTGTGGATTCCCCACTTATAGCCCCGACTAGAGACTAGAGCCCAATAACATTGTTTTTCTTGTGTGTGTGTGTGTGTGTGGGGGGGGGGGGGGTACATTCACACAATGAAAAACAAGTAGATCCAGCAGGCGTATTAGATGAGGGATACAGCTACTGTGAAGGATAGGTGTACAATATGTCCTGAGTGTGTAAGGCAAACAATGAGGTAACAGGTTCAGAAGCAGAACACACTTAATGGTAGAGGAAGAAAACAGACACTGGGACTAGCACTGCGAGAAGGACGTGAAGCATCCTTCTCAAACACCATCACCGAGCAGGACCATCCCGTGCAGCATCACTCCAACAGAGCCCCATAGAACCCCCCCCCCCCCAAAAAAGGAATAGAGAAACCACATGGCCGCCTGGAAAGAAGCCTCTTGGGGTGGACTGGAGGAGGTTCATGGGAAGAAGTCTAGACTTCCCCGGCAGGGAAAGTGGTTAAGGGAGGGTCGTTGGGGAAGATGCAGCCGCAGTTGGATTTTGTATGGGGGCTTGTTCCTGTTGCTTGCCTGTTCAGGTATGCCAATCTTGTTCAGAATCCTGACATCATTTTTTTTAACTTTATTTTTCTGTTGGACTGTTTGTTTCACGCCACTGGACCCACTGAAACCGGTGCATCTGGACTCACCCCATGAGGAAGAAGGAGGAAGATACAGCTCTGTGTGTGTGTGTGTGTGTGTGTGTGTTGGGGGGGTAGCCTTCGTTCAGGATTTCTCCAGAGGATCGTGGCAGCAGCTGTCTGGAGACATCATAATTGGCTTGGGACAGGTTAACTTGTGCCCTCACATACACATATGTGAGGGCACAAGTTAACCAGAGTCCCAAGACTCTCCAGGACCAGAGCGGCTGCTCTCTTCTACCTAAACACTTTGCAGATGTGTCATTGTTGTAACCTTTTGATTTTAATCTCTGCTGTTTTCATCACTTGTGTAGTATGTGTGTGATAAGCTGACTGGTTTAGCCTCTGCACCATTGTCATCCATGTTAGAGCCCTGTACCGGCGTTGGCCCTGTTGCGGGGCTCCATGCTGACAAAAGCTCTGTGACACACTCCAAGCGCCCATGTAGTTTTCGCCTCGACCAAATTTGAAAATCAATTCACGGCTAGATTATCACACTGAAAAATTACTCACGTTGTACATTTGCTGTACCTAGAAGGGCTAACCCAACCTTGCACCGAGACGGACTCCCCCGGGGAGGAGGTATTAAGGTTAAGCATCAACGAAGCCGACTGACTCAGAGTTAACTGCTATGAGAGTAAATAGATGTTGTAGCTTAACTTTCAAATAAACTTCAGAATCAGCCGCTCCAATGTCAATGGGGACACGTCCATAGAACAACAGCGTGGTAAGGAAACAGTCAGCGACCTACTGAGTCGCTTTCAGCTGTGGGAACAGGGAGGAGGCCTGTGCCTTAATCAACCCTAATCCTTACTCTCCGTTTGTGTTTAGCCTATGTGTGTGTGTGTGTGTGTGTGTGTGTGTGTGTGTGTGTGTGTGTGTGTGTGTTAATCACACTGCAGATCAAGGTCACGGCAGGGAGCTGCCTGTTGCCATGAAGCAACACAACACCAAGCGATTAAACATATCAGTTATTATCTACGCTATAGGGAGTGTGTTACTAGAGAGAGTTGGAAACTTAGAGAGAAATGAGAGAGAGAAAAGAGACAGATGCAGCTACAGACAGATGCAGAAAGACTGATAAACAGGTGCCTCATGAAGAGAAAGAGACAAATGGAGAGGGGGGCAAGAGACAATGAGATAAAGACATTTCATATTGATTTTTTTTTTTGCTATTATGCTCTGCATTTAACCCATCCTAGCGCCGCTGTGCCCGTGCAGCACCTGGGGACCAATGCCAGTTTCTCTTGCTATGCCTCAGTCAGAGGCACAGACAGGAGTATTAACCCTAACATGCATGTCTTCTTTTGATGGTGGGGGAAACCAGAGCACCCGGAGAAAACCCACCGCAGACACGGAGAGAACATGCAAACTCCACACAGAGGACGACCTGGGATGACCCCCAAGGTTGGACAGCCCTTAGGTTCGAACCCATGACCTTCTTGCTGTGAGGTGACAGTGCTAACCACTGCACCAACGTGCCCCCACCGTGCCATATTAAGGCTGAGGTCCCTCATTGGTGGATCAGTTGTGAGCTAAATGTTGCTAATTGCCAGTGAGTCTACTCTAATAGCTGGTCACGCCACTCTTGTAGCTGCGCTGGTAGGTAACCAGCAGTCATATCAGTCTAATGATATACATACACATGGGCTGGCAGGTAAACTAGTGGCATGCTTATAATGAGGAACAAAGCTGAACCAGTTAGGGATATGTTTGGTTCCTATATCTTCCAAAAGAAAGCTACACACACACACACATGCACACACACATGCACACACGCACACACACACACACACACACACACTCCAAGAAAGGACAATAATATAGTTGTTGATATACTCACACCAGTTCCACAAGAATTTTCTGTGTAAAAGGTAGCAACCCCAATATATATGTCACTCACTTTGGCAGAGGTCATCATACGATACAATACGATATGATATGATACGATACAACTTTATTGTCAGTTTGTTCTGAAATTCATTTTGCATCCTCGGGAAGTTCTGCTCAACAGATTTACACATAGATCAACATACGGTTACACACGACACTTATCATAGACGTACAAAACACATCAAAAAGTCTTGACAGTCACACATATCACACTATATCCTCTGGACTCAGATCTCAGTTAGCGGCCCACTGGTTTTGGTTTAGCAACTCGGCAGACTGATGCATAAAAGAATTCTTCAGCCCGCTGCATTTAATTTGAGCGATGCTAAACCGCCTGTTGGAGGGCAGAGGTTGGTATCATCTGTTCAAAACATGCGAGGAGTTTAAAACATGGAGCTTCTCGGAGACATATCGGAGTTGCTGGTCGACTACGGTCAAACGAATCTTGCCCTTCAAAACCAGGACAAACATGACGACTTTATCATGCTCCCTGGCGCCTGCAGGAAGCATGATAAAGCGACAGAGCCGACATGGTTAGTGGTTCTCAATCAGGTCCTCACCGGTGCTGTTGGTTATCTATTCTGCCAGGCAGTTAATGACATTCACCTGTTGTTCCAGTCCTTCCAGTCCTCCATGATAAACAACCGGTGACTACACATGCATCTACCTGGAAGGTAAGAAAACCAGCAGTACTTGTGATATCCTGATTGTGGGTTTAGCACACTGAAATTATCCTTCTGCTTCATGCATAACAGCCCCTAATAAGCACGCACTACAAGCCACGTATACACACTTTACCCTTACTTTTGTGAACGAGTATTTATGTATATGCTCAACAGCTGTGTTTAATCATGGACTCTTCATTTGGAAAGGAGACCGGCAGTTATCGCCAACAAACAAAAGTTTAGTCCAACAAATGGACTAAACTTGAATGGACAGGCTGATATGTGGCACATGATTTTAATCTGAAAGAATGAAATGGTGCTCGGCGGGCGTCCGGGTAGCGTAGTGGTCTATTCCGTTGCCTACCAACACGGGGATCGCCGGTTCGAATCCCCGTGTTACCTCCGGCTTGGGCGGGCGTCCCTACAGACACAATTGGCCGTGTCTGCGGGTGGGAAGCCGGATGTGGGTATGGGCCCTGGTCGCTGCACTAGCGCCTCCTCTGGTTGGTTGGGGAGCTTGTTCGGGGGAACTGGGGGGAATGGTGTGATCTTCCAACGCGCTACGTCCTCCTGGCGAAATTCCTCACTGTCAGGTGAAAAGCTGCGGCTGGCACCTCCACATGTATCGGAGGCCTGCAGCCTTCCCCGGGTCGGCAGAGGGGATGTAGTAGCGACTGGGATGGCTTGGAAGAGCGGGATGATTGGCCAGGTGGGTAGAAAAGGGGGGGGGTGTCCAAAATAAATAAATAACTAAACAAAGAATTAAACGCTGCTCAACCGCAATTGTTCATCCATCGATCCTTCCCCAAGTTTGAAAAGATGTGTACCACACATGGAGAATGAGTTACTTCTGTATTTCAGTCATCAGAGTCACCTAAATCGTTTTTTTCCGCCTTGAAATGCTCACTGTTCTCCAAGCTTCATCCCTGTGTTGGCGTGGTGTTACAGAGCTGGAGCCCCTCATAGCCCTTTTCGACCAAGGTAGCTCTGGTTCAGGCACCGGTTCCGTTCCCTTTTCCACATACAGGGAACGGGTTCGGTGCTGGTTCGCGAACCCTTTTTTGGACGGTTCAGAGCATTTCGACCAAAAACAAATTGGTTGCGAACCCGAAAAAGTTAGTTCCGAACCGGCACCAAAAAACAGCAGGTTTTTCAGCGCGAACCGTGACGACATCAATGGGCGCCTGACATTTCAGAGGAAGAAGAGAGGCGATAGGCCTGACGGTAGATAATGGCGAAATCGGCAGAGAACAAGGGTACGCAGTGGTCAGCTGAGGAAACTCCGTGTTTGGCTGTTACCTGGGCATCTCCCGAGTTTCAGGGAAAACTATAGAGTAGCAAGAGAAAGAGTAAACTGTATGGCGAATTAGTAGAGGAGTTGGCCAAAATAGGTTCACTCGAGTTGTCCAAAAGAGGAGCTGGACGACATAATGATATGATGCCATACTATTGCCAGCTAGTGGGTTTCAGTGGGATGTAGCTAATGTTTACATCCAGTGTGCATGCAACGCACAGTCCCCCGTTGATGACGTACAACTGTTCCGCGAAAAACGGGTCGAAACGCGGGCCCGCTCGAACCCTTTTCGACCAAAGTAGCTCTGGTTCAGGCACCGGTTCCGTTCGGGATTTCTGAGAACTTTGGTGTTGTGTGGCGAACGGGCCCGCGTTTCGACCCGTTTTCGCGGAACCGTTGTACGTCATCAACGGGGGACTTTGTGCGTTGCACACTGGATGTAAACATTAGCTACGTCCCACTGAAACCCACTAGCTGGCAATAGTATGGCATCATATCATTATGTCGTCCAGCTCCTCTTTTGGACAACTCTTTTTATCGTCTTGGTAGCTCATCTTAAGTTTCTTCAACTTGTTGATAATTTGTTCTCGCGTTCGAGTGAACTCATTCTTGGCCATCTCTTCTACTAATTCGCCATACAGCTTACTCTTTCTCGTGCTACTCTCTAGTTTTCCCTGTAGCTCGGGAGATGCCCAGATAACAACCAAACACCAAGTTTCCTCAGCTAACCACTGCGCACCCTTGTTATCTGCCGATTTCGCCATTATCTACCGTTAGGCCTATCTCCTCTCTTCTTCCTCTGGGATGTCACGCGACCATTGATGTATTGTATTTTTAAATCATGTCAGGACACAGCGCTGTCGCTCGACACAACCTCTCCGTGGCATTCTTTATTTAGACTGACACAGCATCAAAGGCAGACCCGATCAAACAACCCAGAGCCCGCAGGCATCACCAATCGATCCCAGCACAATAGAACAGCACCAAATCAAATGCAGCACTGTCGATGTGTGCATACATAACATCCCCCCCCCCCGGCAGGATTTCAAACATGAAAGGTTGACACAAAGTCCTCTAGGTGGCCAGGGCGTAAACGTGTGCGAACAGGTCGCGGGGCGGCCTGAGGCTGGGCAGGCCGAGGTGGGGAGGGAGATGGCAGGGGAAGCTGAGGCCCAGAAATGTCTGGGGCCCGTGTAGGAGCTGCATGAAGCCCCGGGGCGTCTCGCCATGCTGAGGGAATGGCTATGGTTGTGTCACCAGCTGTGTGTGGCGGAGCTGACACCTTCCGTAGACGACTGGAGTGCCACCGAGTGCCATCGCTGAGGAGGTAAGTGGCTGGGCCCAGCTGACGGGTGACTTGGAGAGGAGAGGACCAGTATGAAGCCATTTTATTGTCCCTGTGGGGCCTGCGGACCCTGACCCAGTCTGACACATTGATGTCTGGCACCCTGGTTCGTTTTGACTGGTCAAACCGTTGCTTCATCCGCGTCTGCTGACGAGTGACTGAGGCTCTGACCCCAGAGGGAGGTGCCTGAGGTGTGGAGGGGCGGAGCCTGTCAAGGGGCATGCACAGTTCCCGGCCTAGCATGAGAGAGGCTGGGGAGACGCCTGTGGTCGAGTGCTGTGTGGCCCGATAGTGCAGCAGAGTGTGACGGATGGCCTGCGTGAAAGAGCACCCTTGGGCCATGTGTGCTCTGAGGCCGTTCTTCAGTGACTGGTGAAAACGTTCAACGCCGCCATTGGCCTGGGGGTGGTAGTACGCAGTGCGTATATGACGGATGCCCTTGCTTTCGAGATAAGCAGTGAACTCAGCAGAGACCAGCTGAGGGCCGTTGTCAGTGGTGATGGCCTTTGGGAGGCCCCAGCGAGAGAAAAGAGAGTCCAGGAAGTCGATGATGATCTGTGAGGTCACAGTGCCGGAAGTGGTGAGTTCAGGCCATTTTGAGTGTAGATCGTAGGCGACCACCATGAAGCGTTGGTGGTGGGGAACTCCATGGATCTCACCACAAATGTCCAACTGCAGGTGTTCCCAGGGCTGAGAGGGCCAGGCGAGAGGTTGCAGGGGTGGGGGAGCCTGGTGGCCAGTCTTGCCACTCACAAGGCAGGCAGAACAGTCCTTCACCAGAGCCTCAATATCTCTGTCTATCCCCGGCCACCACACCAGGTCTCGGCAGCGCTGTTTCAGTTTCACAATGCCCAGGTGGCCTTCATGCGCCGTATTCAAAACACATGCACGGAGAGCAGCTGGGACCACTGTGCAAAACCCACGTGCCACGCAGGTGTCGTTCCAGCAGGAGAGCTCCTGTCTGACTCGGGCGAACGCAGCCAGCTCCTCTGGGACCTTGTGAGGCCAGCCTTTCTGGATGTAGGTGCGGAGCTGGGAGAGGACAGGGTCCTGTTCGGAGGCTGCCCTCAGCTCCTGCAGAGAGACAGTGGCCTGGAGGGGTGTGTGTAGCATTTGGACAATGTCCTTTTCCACACAGTCAGTGTCCGTCTGTGGAGCTGGGGTGGAGACAGAGCGAGAGAGCAGGTCGGCGACAACATTGTCTCTGCCTGGGGTGAACTGCAGGCTGAAGTTGTACTGGCGGAGGCGGTCAGACCAGCGGTGCAGCCTCAGGGGTTTGTGGCCTGTCCCAGATGTGGACAGCAGCGCTGTCAGGGCCTGGTGATCTGTCCTGAGGGTGAAGCAGCGGCCATAGAGGTAGAGGTGCCACCTTTCACAAGCCCAGATACAGGCTAACGCCTCACGCTCACCCACGGAGTACCGCTGCTCGGTCAGGTTGAGGGCACGGGAGGCGAAGGCAATGGGCTTCTCCACACCGTTCTGGGTTTGAGACAGCACGGCCCCTATCGCTGTGGCTGATGCGTCACAGGTCACAAAGGTGGAGCTGGAGATGTCGAAGTGAGCCAAAACTGGTGGTGAAGTCAGTTGAGTCTTGAGATCACGCACAGCGTCACTGCATGCCTTTGACCACACCCATGGCTCGTCCTTACGCAGCAGCTGGCGCAGGGGGGCTGTGGTCGCAGAGTACTGGGGAAGAAAC
Source organism: Lampris incognitus (assembly GCF_029633865.1). Lineage (NCBI taxonomy): Eukaryota > Metazoa > Chordata > Actinopteri > Lampriformes > Lampridae > Lampris > Lampris incognitus. The sequence continues at coordinate 20,990,522 of NC_079219.1, read as the reverse complement.
CTCAGGTAGTAACTTGTCATACCCAGGAAGGAGGCGACCTGGGCGGCCGAGCTGGGCTCAGGGATGGCCTGAATGGCGTCCACGTTGGATTGGAGTGGAGTTACACCGCTCGCTGACAGCCGGAACCCCACGAAGTCGATGGCTGGCACAGAGAGGACACATTTCTCAGCATTGAGAGTTAGCTTGTGCTTGGACAGGGCTGCGAAGACCATGTTAAGGCGCTTGTCGTGGATTTCACTGGTGGGCCCGTGTACCACTATATCGTCCAGATAAATGGCCACGCCCAGTATGCCAGCCAGCACGGAGACCATGATTTTCTGGAAGCAGCTAGGGGTGGAGCTGAGACCGAAAGGCATCCTGGTGTAGCGAAACACTCCTGCATGTGTCACAAAGGCTGTGAGGTTTCGGCTGCTGGGGTGGAGGGGCACCTGTAAGTACCCCTGTCTGAGGTCGAGCTTGGAGAACACCTCAGAGCCATAGAACTGAGCAGTGAGTTCTTCTGAGGTGGGCAGTGGATACTTATCAGGGACCACTGCCTTATTTACTGCACGTAGATCGACGCAGACACGCAGGCCCCCCCGACTTCTTCTTAGCCACCACGAGGTTTGAGACCCAAGGTGACGCGTCCACCGGTTCAATGATGCCAGCTTCCAGCAGTTGTTGCAGCTCAGCGGAGACCCCATCACGGAGAGCCAACGGGATGCGGCGCAGTGGTTGGATGACAGATTTCACAGCAGGGTTGAGGAGAGGTTGATGGGTGAAGGCGGAGAGGCAGCCCAGCCCCATAAACAGCGATGGCCACTTCTGCTGCCAAGGTGTGGCGGCAGTCAGGATTGCTGCCCCCCTTGTGTCTAAGAGGGAGAACCCCAGAGCGGAGAACAGGTCCAGGCCCATCAGGTTGGCCCCACGGCGTGCCACATGAAAAACTGCATTGGGCACCAGCTTGGTTCCATAGCGGACAGTCACTTGGAGAGAGCCAACCAAATCGATTTTGGAGTCACCATACCCACAGAGGACAGCTGAGGGTGTGGACAGTGGCAGTGAACCGAAAAATTGACTGTAGGTATCGACATTCAGGAGAGACACACTTGCACCGGTGTCCAACAGCAGGGGGATGCACACATCATTAATGTTGACTGTGAATGATTTGAATGACACTGGCGCAGAGCTCACCTTGTGAATGACGGCGGTTGAAGACTGGGGGGTGTGGCCCTCTGACCCAGCCGGGGAAGATCGACAGACGTTGGCAAAGTGATTGTGCTTACCGCAGCTACGGCATGTCTGGCCACGGGCAGGGCAGTTCTGAGCCCTTGAAACATGAGACCGAGACCCACAGTTACCACAGGACTGTTGAGGGCGGGGCCGAGAACGCCGTCGTTGCAGTTGCAAGACGTCCCCAGTGGAGTCGGCGCCCGCCTCGCTCTGGTTGGGTTGCGTCCCGAGGGGCAGCCGTGAGTAGAGGGAGGAGTCGTTGGCAGCTTGACTGGAGGTGGCCACTTGCTGTGTATTTAGCATAGCAGCACACTCAGCTGCTCCCTCAACCTGTAGTGCGATGGTAATTGCTCTGGACAGCAGCAGATCGTCTTTTTCCAGCAGGAGAGTCTCACGCACCTTTGCGTTGTTGGTGTGTTCAATAAGCTGGTCGCGAACCATCTCGTCCTGAAGCGCGCCAAACTTGCATGAGCTAGCTAGCCCTCGCAAATTAGCTACGTACTGCCGCACAGACTCACCAGGCAGTTGGTGTCGCTGACGGAATATAAATCGCCGAAGGAGGGCACTCTGTGGAGCAGCGAAATGGGTGCTCATAAGTCCCACAGCGCCGTCAAAGCTTGTGACGTTCCCCAGAGTCCCGAGCACACGATGACCCTCTGCTCCCAAGCAGTGTAGCAACAGAGCCGTCTTCCTAGCCTGGCTCACGTCGTCGAGCCCTGAGGCGATGATGTAATTTTCAAAACTATGTAGCCAGCGAGTCCATGGTACCGGAGGCTCGCCAGGTAATGCCAGGAAGGGGGCAGGTGGTGGGAGAGAGATATCAGCCATCCTCGTCGCCAATATTGTATTTTTAAATCACGTCAGGACACAGCGCTGTCGCTCGACACAACCTCTCCGTGGCATTCTTTATTTAGACTGACACAGCATCAAAGGCAGACCCGATCAAACAACCCAGAGCCCGCAGGCATCACCAATCGATCCCAGCACAATAGAACAGCACCAAATCAAATGCAGCACTGTCGATGTGTGCATACATAACATGATGTCGTCACGGTTCGCGCTGAAAAACGTGCTATTTTTTGATGCCGGTTCGGAACTAACTTTCGGGTTCGCAACCAATTTATTTTTGGTCGAAATGCACTGAACCGGCACCGAACGTGTTCCCTGTTTGTGGAAAAGGGCAGTGAAGCCTCTGGAAATACACAGGGGGGTTGCCAGCTAAAGGAAGAGGAGACTCGATTAACAGCAGATGTGTCTGAAAGGAACTGACTGATTGTGTGTGTGTTGGGGGGGGGGGGTCGGCCTGTGAGCTTTCATATGAGAGCTACAGAATATGTGGAAGGGTGCTTGCCAATGTGAATGGTTGTGCGCGCGAGTGTCTAAAAGTGCCTCTCTGCTGTGGCATATCGCTCATATTTATGGTCTGATGTGTTTATGTGAGTGAGAATAGCCCAGATCAAATGATTTATAGCAGCCATTAGGGTTATGAAGGATAACAGTAACCACTAAATGATCGGGGCTGACTATTTTCGGAAGAATCTTACATTTAAACATCCGTATTTTTAAATCACAGTGGAGCAAAGTTTAACTCCACCATCAGCTGCTTTTGGTAGCTGCTGTCGCCTTCAAATATCGAGTTGTCTGGTGAAATAGTGAAAGTAGCTGGTACGTTGGTGTAGCAACTATTTTGGCAAGTAAAGAACCACCATTTGTTTTATTTTAAAGACAGTAAAATAGTAAAAGTAGCCCACAGTTTAGCGTAGAAGGTAACTACTAGAAGGCTCTATTCTGTTTACTCTAAAAATTGGTTGGTAAGAATAACTAGCTGGTGTCTTTTGGATACATTTCCTATCCTCTCTTTCTCTCTGTGTTGTTGTTCCTTGATCAAAATGTGAGTGACCACACAGCTCCCAGCCGAGGCGTGGCCCCTCCAGCTCTGTTTGGGGACCGTTGGTGCTCTGGTGAACGGCCACACTTGTGGCAGTCAGTTACCATTTCTGAGAATAAACCCCCACACCCTCCACACACACGTGCGGACACACACACACACACACACACACACTCTCTCTCTCTCTCTCTCAAACTCACTCGCGAGGGGCGAGGGTCAAAGGCTCCTGTTGTTGAGTCTAGTGAGGGAAGCACGTGTTGGAGGTAGAGAAGAGAAAGAGAGGGAGGGGGCGAGATAAGGCGAGGCAGGGAGGGCAAGACAAACAGGCTGAGTGAGGGAGAAAGCGATAAAGTCAAATAGAAAGTTTGGGGAAAGAAGAGAGTGATATGGACACAGAGAGGGGGGAGGGAGAGAGAGAGAGAGAGAGAGAGAGAGAGAGAGAGAGAGAGAGAGCACTGGCTGCCCTCTAATGTTTGAATTGTTGCCAGGTCATGAGCCAATTGGCTGTTTATCCTGTCAGCACTGTCCCCGCCCCCTCACACTACTGAGCCACACACACACACACTTTCTCTTTCCCTTACCTGACACTTTGACATTCACCCTCTATTGCTTTCGTTCCCACTCTGACCCCACCTTTTCCAACTCTCTCTCTCTTTACCAGCTATTTTACTTTATCTCTCTCTCTCTCTTTTTCCCTCTGCCGTTCGCGCTCCTTGGTCTTGATTCAAGTTCAAGTCAGGAGGGACACCAGGGAACAAACACTTAGGCAGTGTTGTGTCTGTGCTAGCCCTCAGTCTGAAACAGATTTATTGCCAAATAGTTTAGAAACATTCAAGGAATTTGCCTTGGTGTGTTGGTGCAAGAGGGAAGAATTAACAGTAAATAGCAAAGATAAAAAGTTAAAAGAATAATAAAATATATATACAAGATAAAATAAAATAAAAGCAAGGTGCAGTCATGGGAAAACACTGGAAATATGGTAATGATGGCGGAGGTCATGAACCAGGCTGGTATGTGGTGTGTCTCCAGTGAGGTTTTAGAAATGTCTGTGAACACCCAGGGACAGCTGGTCAGTACAGTGCTTCAGAGTGGAAGGAGACAGAGTCTGGTCCAGCTGCTTTGCAGGGGTTCTGTCTCTTGAACAGCCTGTTAACGTCCCTCTCCAGGATGGAGAGAGTCGTCATTGTGGCAACAGAGGAGGGAGCTTCTAAGGTGGGCAGCTGTGGAGAGGCCCGGGCCCCTGCTGAAGGGGTGGAGGAGCTGGTGGGTGGAGTCAGGACTGTCTCATTGTCTTTCAAATCGATAACTCATTCCGATCACTGGCCAGGTGCAAGTCATTAGTGGAGTGGTGGGCTTTCGGTTTGTAGTTGGTGATCTGTCTGAAGTCCTTTCCAGACAGAGGCCGAGTTGTCTTCTGAGAGCTGCTGTTGAATTTCCTCAGGGCACAGTCGTTTAGCGTCTCTCACTGCCTTGCTAAACCTGTATTTAGACTCTTTAAACCGGGCCTTGTTCCCACTGCTAAACGCCTCCTCCTTTCCCACCTTAGCTGTCTGAGCTTAGCTGTAAACCAGGGTTGGTCGTTGTTGCAGCTAACCCTGGTGCGTGATGGTACACAGCTGTCCTCACAGAAGCTGATATATGATGTCACAGCCTCGTTAAACTCATCCAGACTGTTGGTGACAGTCCCGAAAACATCCCAGTCAGTAAAGTCCTAGCATGCGTAAAGATCCTCCATAGCTTCACTGGTCAACTTCTCAGATGTCCTCATAACAGGTTCAGTGAGTTTTAATTTCTGCCTGTATGCAGGAATTGGATGGACCGTGACCTGGCCAGAGTGCCCCAGTGCAGCGTGGGGTACCACTGATAGACACTGTTGATTGTAGTATAACAGTGATCTAAAGTGTTCTCCTCCCTCGTATTTAATCATCTGACAGTGTTTAGGTAGTTCATGGCTGAGAGTCCCTTTGTTAAAGTCGGTGAGAACAATAATGGAAGACTCCGGGGGTTGTCTGCTCCACACACAGTATCTGGTCGGCGAGCATGCGCTGTGCCCCCTGCAACACAGCGCAGGGGGGCGTGATTGGATATCAGCAACAACAGTTAGCAGGAAGAGCTAACAAGGCTAACTCCCAGAGGAAGGAAAGTGAGAGTTTTCTAATCTTGCAAGCCACTGGAGCAGTAATCCAGCCTACATTTATGTCAGGTTTAGCTGGTCCTATTCAGCACTGCTCAATGACGAAGATGAGCAAATGCAATGGGAAGTGTTACAATGGCTGAAGTGATAGGTATTGACTTTATCCTCTACGCCAGGGATTCCCAAAGTGTGGTGCCTCTAGGGCAGGGGTGGGCAGTCTTATCCAGAAAGGGCCGGTGTAGGTGCAGTTTTTTGTTCCAAAATGTTTGTTCGAAAATATGACAGCATTTCCCCCCACCTTCTCTCGTGATGGGCCTATCTGCCTCTGAACCTGTGCGCGTGTCTTCTTTGTTAATTGAAAGTCGCGGCTTGTGCGTAACTTTGTTGCAATTTATTGAAACTTTGTTGCAGTTGAGTTTCACTTTCATTCGAATGTGAGGGTGCATTGTTGCGATCTCTGTATGTTCTTCCTGCATGACTAAGCTCGATGCCTTTAATGCGGCGATGAATAGGCTATGTTGCGTTTTTTTTTTTTTTTTAAGGTGTGGGGATTGCGGTTGCGTCAACCCGGTTGGGATGTTGAAGGGGGTGCTTTGCCAAAAATGTTTGGAAACCACTGCTCTACACACACACACACCATCAGATGTATATATATATATATATATATATATATATATATATATATATATATATATATATATAAAATCAAGGATAAAGATATTTGTCATAATTGCAAAACACGCTGATGAAAAATCAATGGGGTGGATTAAAAACACATCACTTAATTGTTTAATCCAGGTAATTAGATATTGACTGCTCTTGGAAGACATCCGCTCACTTGCACATGTGCCAAAGCACTGGAGAGATTGACTCCAATGTGGATACATACACACACACACACACACACACACACACACACACACACACACACACACACACCCCAAAATATTCAAAACATATCATAAAAATAGAGAAATTTAGAGAGACTCTTTGGCTACCAGACAGCAAAATACAGCAAAAACACATGACATTTCTTAGGGATATTGGTAAAGATAAATATTACCATCAGTTTAACAAGCGTCTACATCCTGACCAACATGGTGCAGAGACGAAAGGACAGCACACCGTATGACATATCACACTCTATATAGACAGTAGACTATATACATCACACACTAAATATAGACTGAAGACTGTGCATATCACTATATATAGATGTATACTACACACAGGGCCATAGGGTGTGTGTGTGTGTGTGTGTGTGTGTGTGTATTGGGGGGGGGGGGTGCGAGGCCCTGTGCGAACTTGACGTGCAAGGCCCTGTTTTTTGTTGACCTGCACGGTCACGGTCACGTATGCGGCTATTCTAGTTCTACTGTATGCGTGATCTCAGTGCAATACATTTTTACCAAGGAGAATAATACAGCATCATCATGCAGATAGTTTCAGCTACGACTTTGTGTTATTACAGTCTTTCAAAGGAAAAAAAACACTCAACTGTAAAACTATGCTTTACATCATCAAGTAAGCTCAGCTGTCTCTTTATTTTGGCTTGTTGAAGTTTGACAGTATGTTACAATTCAATTTTGCAGGTCTGTAGCCTACATTTCATTCAGATATTAGATCATGTTTCAGACTGGTCATTGCACGTAGCCTACGGTCACAGTCATTTATACCTGCTAGCTTGGACACCTGACCTGCTCAGCTACCACACCTCTGGAAGTGTTGACAAATTTATCCGGCGATCCTCGCAGTGACTTATGAGATTCGTACTTACTTCCTACTTAATTCTGACTCATTTATTTTCCTCTTCTCAGCACCCGGCTTGTGTTCACAAAATCAGTCGCGCTCTCGTGCAGCCAACATTGTTGACCCTTCTCTTCCTCCTAGCAGTGAGCGAGGCCGAGCGCGCACTACGTAACGACGCAATATCGAAAATGAAAAAAACCTGAATAATTTGCTAGATTTTGTCATGTGACCTTGACTATGCATAATGGAACCGACGCACAAGAATTTCATTTTAGAAACATGTTGGGTCAAGGAAAGTTCTAAAAAAAATCGCATATCCGCGACCCTGAGAGCAGGATAAGCGGTTTGGATAATGGATGGATGGATGAAATAAAACCCTACAGGATTGCAGGCCCTGTACGGTCGCACACTTTGCACAGCCCATGCAACTACACAGGTATATATCATTCTACATAATGAGAGTATGTGTCACTCAATCTATAGACAGTAGGCCATACATATCACTCAATACGATATGCGTAGTGTAACTGTGTAGCATATATGTCATATCACTCTATTGCTGTGATGGTTTGAATACAGTATGATCTCAGCTGTAGAGAGAAGCACACTTCATCAGATGGAAGGTCATTTTTCTGTTGGGTTTGCTGACATCTGAAGACAACACAACTTTTGTAAGACATAACATGTCAGTCTTTTCATGGCAAATGTTCACACAAAGGAAAACCTCTTTATTTTTCAAATCAGCCTCCTCTTTTCTCTTTTTGTCTCTTCGGGGACCAAAGATCCAAAACAAACTAGGACTGCAAGGTCAAATTGTATAGTGTAAACATTGACTGACAGAGGACCACCGTTTTTTTTCTCATATGAAAATAGCGGACCCTGATCTGAGGCTATTTCTGTCCGTCGTCCCCCCTCTAGAAATAGCTGTGGGCCCACAACTGACCAGACTCTTTTTATCATATCACAGCTTGAAGTTCACATGTATTTATCTCATCTTATCATGGGCAAATCATTGGCAAACAAGCAAGTTTGCACAAACTGGAAATTTGTTTTGATGAGATGTTCAATATCATCCAGACAAGCACACAAACACTACGTGTTAAATTAGTAATAACTAGAAATATAACATTATCTATGGAAAAAGTATCTGTGGACGTAAGATTAATACAGAAACATCCAAATATTCAATTTTTTTTAAGTAAGTGGGATCAGAAATAGATATATCAACACAGTCTCTTTTAGTGTCTAAGCAGCTTGATTCTTTCAACACTTGAACAATTGAAATTAAATGTAATGAAAATACTCATACAAAGGCAGAGAAGATTACCAGATTTTTACGTGATATGGTTAACCACCTGTATACGCAACAACAGCCGAAATCTCCCTGGGTGTTTCTCAACTAGTGTACTGGTCTGTACTTGTACTGGACACAATTACAGGGAGGAAGGACAACCAATGAACCAGCGACAGGGCCATGCGCTCCCAAGGCTTATGATAGGCAGGTGTCAGAACACAGTGCATCACAGCTTGCTGTGTATGGGGCTGCGTAGCCACAGACCGGTCAGAGTGCCCATGATGACCCCGTCCACCCCCAAAAGTGCCTACAGTGGGCACGTGAGTATGGACCATGGATCAGTGGAAGAAAGTGGCCTGATCTGATTAATCACGTTTTCTTTTATATCCTGTGGACGGCCGGGTGTGTGCATCATTTACCTGGGGAAGTGGTGGCACCAGGATACATTATGGGAAGAAGGCCAGCCGGTGGTGCAGTGTGATGCTCTGGATAATGTTCTGCTGGGAAACCTTGGGTCCTGGCATTCATGTGAATGTTACTTTGACATATGCCACCTACCTCAACATTGTTGCTGACCAGGTACACCCCTTCATGGCAATGATATTCCCTGATGGCAGTGGCTTCTTTCAGCAGGATAATGTGCCCTGTCACTTTGCAAAAATTGTTTAGGAATGGTTTGAGGAGCATGACAAATAGTTCAAGGTGTTGCCTTGGCCTCCAAATTCCCCAGATCTCTATCCGATCAAGCATCTGTGGGATGTGCTGGAAAAACTAGTCCGATCCATGGAGGCCCCACCTCACAATTTACAGGACTTAATGGATCTGCTGCTAATGTCTTGGTGCCAGATACCAGGGGACACCATCAGAGGTCTTGTCGAGTCCATGCCTCAATGGGTCAGAGCAGTTTTGGCAGCATGAGGGGGACCTACATAATATTGGGCAGGTGGTTTTAATGTCTTGGCTGATCGGTGTATGATCACCGGCCGTGTGACCAGATGTCCCTCCTGGAGGCAATGGATGCTGGTTGCATGGCAATAGGTGCAGAATTAGACTGCCAGGGATGGATACGCCATGTAAGGACATTTCCCCCTTGGTGTATTGTAAGGGAAAACATCCAATGCGATGTTGATGAGAACTTGTGACCTAGTCGTCAGGAACGAATGGACTAAATGGACTAAATGTGTGTTATTCCTACCCATAAGTTTCCTTCGATTGCTTTTATGTTTGTTTGTTTTTTTGTTTTTTTCACTGTATTCAGCAATTCTGAGTTTGAAAAGTTTGAAAAAAAATTAACGACATGGAAAAATCTGATGCAGTACAATACATTTTTTTGTTTCTGTTTATTCTGAAATTCTTTATTGATTCTTTGGTGAAGAAAGAATGCTGTAATGTCTGACTTTGTCAAGTCTAGGTGCTTACTGTGGGTCTTACATGTCAACAACTGTTCATGCCCTGCACACAATAATAAAATGAATGAAGAAAACATTCTTAGAAAATGTCTCTTCTTGACAGTATTTCAACTGGTTATCTCAGAAAGTGCAGGTGCAGAGTGCAGCAGGGCTTGTTATCGCTAATAAAATCATTTTTGAAGAAAAGAGTACGATTCATGCTGAGATATGCTTGCTTCCCTTTTTTTGGCACACAAATTTTGCAAACAAAATGTGTCATTTTGGCCAGCGACTTTGTTTTGAAAATGTAACTTCTGGATGGACAAATGTGTTTAAGCAAACGAGAAAAACTGTAAGGGTAACGGCAGAGGAAACACACACACAACTCCAAGTTATTATAATTATCATGCTACAGCAATTAGTTTGTCGCCAAAATCGCTCCTGAGAAAATTTACGGTTTGAAATCAACAATGTAGATTTCAAATATCTACCCTTTTTGGAAAAGTAAGGCCACATTTTAAAATGGGCTCATTTCAAGGTAGGAAGCCCTGCTTGCTTTGGGATATTGCACCCTGCATGTACCGCTCGTGTCAAACTGTATGTTGAACATCCTAGGAACTTGTGATCTTGTGAGTTTTTATTCCCAATTTCAACGTGGCGTGCAGGTACTCCTCCATAACACGAGTTAGTGCTTGGAGCGATCAGTATGAAGACATGCCCCCTGATTAGATGGTTGGACTACCTGATGCAACAGCTGAATGAAATGAACAGAGGGGGGGGGGGGGGGACAGTGCTGGAGGTCCTTGAGGAGCAGTTTAAAAACAACTGCTTCAAATGACACGATTAAACTGACATGATCATCTTGTGGTGTTCATATTTTGGTAACTATCATTGTTCAGAATAAGTCTTTTGTTCAGAATAATTCTTTTTTCCACTGTAATTTGTGTCGTACAACAGAAATAACAAACACCTTGAACTCGATCCAACAGTTATAGCAATAAAACACCATCTTTATTATTCAATAAAGGTATAACCTGTTCTTATGAAATTATTGACAGCTCTAAATCAAAACAGATTAGGGTACCTTTTGAAAGAGAATTGATTATCTAAGTGTTTATATGATAAAACTACGACACATTTACAGACTGGACGTTCTGAATTTAACTGAATGATAAGATTAGGATTGAAATGTCTTTCGTTGATGTTCCCCCCCCCCCCAAGAGATATTCCTGGAGAGGTATGGAAATTGACTCTCCTTGCTTGACTTTTGGGGTTGTGTTTTGAAATACCAGTGCGTGTGGTAACACGGGTGGGGTTGGTGTGGTTAGCATGTGGTTTAATACAGCTTGTACCAAGCCAAGCCCTTGAGAAACATCCACTCTCTTCCTCTATTTCAAAACATATACGTGTTGTAGCTACACAGACACAAGCACTCCTTTTTTTTCTCCCCTCATCTAACCCTGAGAATAAACACACAGCCTTTTAATGGCGTTCTGTGCCACGTAACAGTCTTCATGTTATTCATATTCTCTTTCTGCTTATAACATAACACCGTTAACAAAGTAGCTTCCTTTTGCCAGGTCTATTCATACACAACTCTACATCACAGAGGTGTTTAACATGTCATTTTACACATTATTCAACACCTTATTGGTTTTACTTATGAGTTTTATCCGAATTCTTTCAGCATTACATCGCATGTGCCCTATAATCTGCCTACGTAAAGCTTTTATTTCGTTGAAATTCTGCCTCGTTCTTCTTGCGATACTCAGTATCACACCTGCAGCCTTGACCCTCTCTTTGTCAGCTCTTTCACGTTAACTTCCTCACCTAAGGGCTCGTTTGTTCTGTTCTTGTCAGCTTGCTTGCATTTATGTATTTGGGATTGTTATTATTATTATTATTATTATCTCTGGCTTTTAATATTAGGCCAGAATTAATTAGTTGGCTTAAGCTGGTACTTTTGCATTTTTGGTTTATCAATTTGTGTTGTCCCATTAAAGAGATAGATAAAAAAAAATCAAGCCTTGTGCTGGCCTGGCGGCCTGTCCAGGGTGTCTCCCCGCCTGCCGCCCAATGACTGCTGGGATAGGCTGCAGCAACCCCGCAACCCTGAGAGCAGGATAAGCAGTTTGGATAATGGGTAGATGGATAAAGAAATTAAATGAAATCATCAAAAGAGCTCAGAAGAACCATGTAACTGCAGATTGCAGTTTTAGTTTGCTTATGTTTTCTCAACTAAACATGACAGTTTTCAAGATTATTTACGTGTTACCGTAAATCGATGAACCTTTAGCACAGTGCAACCATGAACAACCCCCACTGAAACCAAAACCGAATGCACAGGCTCCAGTGAATTAATGTTCTTGCTTTCCTTCCTTCCAGTAAAAGCTCTTTGCTGAAATGTTGTTTTGTACTAGATGGAGATGATAAGTATCAGAGAACATCTGATAGTGTACGATTATGAAATAGGACAACTTAAAGCCATGGAAAATATATGCCACATTCATTTGGCAGCGTACTGTGAACTGATTATAACCAGGGAATGAACCTTTATCTCGGTACTGATATCAATGTACCCAAAGCCCCCAGTTATGTAATAACATAATTTTGTTTTAGCATTCCTAGGGTATGGCTGTGCTTTAAAAAAAACACCTTATCACAGTAATACCGATTTATCTTGGACATATACCTGACAATAACCACCTCTTTTTCAGTGCAATTTACAATGTTATTTAAACAAATACTTTGACTAATACCACCACTGTCACTATTGATGTTGCTACTATCTCTACCAGTAATACTACTACTTGCACCAATCAGCCAAAACATTAAAACTACCTGCCTAATATTGTGTAAGTCTTCCTTGTAACGCCAAAACAGCTCTGACCCATTGAGGCATGGACTCCACAAGAACTCTGAAGGTGTCCTCTTGTATTTGGCACCAAGACGTTAGCAGCAGATCCTGTAAATCCTTTAAATTGTGGGGTGGGTCCTTCCTGGATCAGACTCGTTTTTCCGGCACATCCCACAGATGCTCAGTCAGATTGAGATCCTGGGAATTTGGAGGCCAAGGCAACACCTTGAACTCTGTCATGTTCCTCAAACTATTCCGCAACAATTTTTGTAGTGTGGCAGGGTGCATTATCCTGCCGAAAGAGGCCTCTGCCAACAGGGAATACCATTGCCATGAAGGGGTGTACTTGGTCTGCAACAACGTTTTTGGTAAATTTGTGGTGTCAAAGTAATATCCACATGAATGCCAGGACCCAAGGTTTCCCATCAGAACATTGCCCAGAGCATCACACCGGCTCCGCGGGCTTGCCTTCTTCCCATTGTGCATCATGGTGTCATCTCTTCCCCAGGTAAACAACGCACATGCAACAGGCCATCTACATGATGTAAAATAAAACGTGATTTAACAGACCAGGCCACCTTCTTCCACTGCTCCATGGCCCAGTTCTGACGCTCACGTGCCCATTGTAGGTGCTTTCGACCATGGACAGAGGTCATCATGGGCACTCTGGCCGGTCTGAGGCTATACAGCCCCATATGCAGCAAGCTGTGATGCACTGTGTTTTCTGACACCTGTCTATCACAGCCCGCATTAACTTTTTCAGCACATTGAGCTACAGCAGTCCTTTTGTAGGATCAGACTAGACGAGCTAGCCTTCACTCCCCACGTGCATCAATGACCCTTGGATCATTGTCACATTGTCACAAAAACAAAAACACATATCCAAAAACTACAAGAACTGCAAGAACACACATATCTAAACTAACAAACATATCCAAACTAACACATATATCCAAACTAAACAAAAAAATCACTATCCAAGGGAATGAACACCAGCCAGGGTGACTGTCGGAACTGCTGGTCTGCATGGCTATCAGTTAGCTTCAACTGCCCCACTTCCACGTCCTGTCAGACCGCCCTCAGTGTTTCCTCCTCGGGTGCAGCTGCAGGCAGGGCTGTGGTCCCTGGACCCACAGGACGCAGCAGACCAGGCTCCCCCAGCTGATCCAACACCAGCTTCCCCAGCCAGACACCTTCAACACGCCTCCCTGCATGCCACACGACAACATCTTAAAGACCACAGACAACGCCAGGTGAGGCCACCGCCAGACTGCCCTTGGTGTCATCGGAACTGCCGGTCTGAATAGGCTAGCAGTTAGCTTAGCCTGCCCCGCTTCCTCATCCTGTAAGACCGCCCTCAGTGTTTCCTCTTTGGGTACAGCTCCGGGCAGGGCCATGGTCCCTGGGCCTAGAGGACGCAGCAGACCAAGCTCTCCCAGCTGATCCAGCACCAGCTCTCCTAGCCATCAAATGAAGACAAAACTTAAGACGCAGATGTGGACAAAGACACTGCATGGACAGTACTAGGTGAGGCCACTGCAAACATGAATTTTCACCGCCATCTTCCCGCTGGGTTCCCTTATTGTGAACATATAAAACAATTAGTACTGTGTTAAAACGTTACTTCAATCATGTAGGCCAGAAATATTATTCAACCAAATCATGATACAGAAATGTGTAGAATTATAGGGTATACAGGTCATCAACGTGCATTTTATCATTGCAGCCTACCCTATAAAAGCTGTGCATGACTCAGTGCCACATGTTTCACTGAGCAAATCACCAGAAAATTAAAGAGTCATTTTTGTAGAATTACATCTTGATTTATTGTGGAATACTGTAGGTTCTTCCCAGAAAAATTCTCAGTGAAATGACGTTAAATGGTCTTGTCTCGAGTGAGCAAGACAGAAAGAAATGGGAGAACCTTAAAAGGAGATACAGGGTAAAACAACCGTCGGCCTCTGGTATCATGTACAATGATTACATAGGCAAGTGCTGCAGTGATCACCATGTACATGATTGTAGTTGTCTCTCGAATGTTTCCACAGCAACGAGTGGAACAGACTTGAGGCCTATCTATCAGTGGCTTTTATAGCCTTGCTGTCTCACACCCTCGTAGACTTGACGTGATGATGGTGAACACGTCACAGTACGTACAGTTGAAATCCGCAAGGGCTCAGTCCGTAAATCCAGAGGGTGGACATTTTTTGAAAAAACATTTTTTTTTGATATACTTTAATTATCCCTATAGGGAATTTACGCCCCATATTTAACCCATCCTAGCTGTGTAGCAAGGAGTAGTGGGCAGCTGCCGTGCAGCGCCCAGGGACCAACTCCAGTTTGTCTTGCCATGCCTCGGTCAGGGGCACAGACAGGAGTATTAACTCTAACATGTATGTCTTTTTGATGGTGGGGGAAATCGGAGCACCTGGAGAAAGCCCACCGCAGACACGGGGAGAACATGCGAACTCCACATAGAGGACGACCTGGGATGACCCCAATGTTGGAGAACCCTGGGGTTCAAACCCAGGACCTTTTTGCTGTGAGACGACAGCACTAACCACTGCGCCACTGTGCCGCCCATTTGGATTCAGCCAGAGTTTGGGTGTAGGCTAGGTGGATGCGGAGGCCGTGACAGAGACTTTCTATGGTGTTTAAAGCGTTTCTTCCTAACGGCACATCTGAGTGTTTATCTTTACAAGGGAGATAACTTGTCAGAGCTGGCGAGTGGGACCAAGGTTTATCTAACTTTAGCAACACATTATTAGCTGATTGATAATGTAGTCAAGCCGAAGACTCAGGTTATCTATTACCGTTGCGTTTCTAACACTGTAGAGAATGATACATAAAGTACATTACCATTCTGATACATCCGCTTGTATGTGACCCTGTTTAATTTCTTCTTCTTCTTCAGAAACTGTCTCCGGTTTGTACATGTACGGCTGAATTACTCCTATATTACCACTTGCCGAGTGGCGGAGGGGCGGTGGTGGGGGAGATTTGAATTGAGGGTGGGGATAATTTGCATATCCATAGATTCAGGATTTTTTTTAATGAGGGAGAAGAAGTAGATTTGATTTTAAGGATTTTAACAAGATAATTTGACTTATTTTGCAGAAAAAAACACATGAGACAATTTATCATATCAAACAGAGCATTTACATGTCTTAAAACATAACAGGAAGGGGTCTTGAACAGGTTGGGGATACCTGCAGTCAGTTTAGACTGAAGAACTGATTCAACTTTCTGGGATTTCCTTACCTGGGTTATAGGTCATGTATCAAGACACTTATTTTATGTACTTGTTTATTTTAGCAAATAGTTAAGATTAAAAAAAAATTCCCCAGGATATTATCAACTATTTGTCCAAAAAGTTGAGTTGTTGTTCGTAGGTTACACTGTGATTCACATGCATTAAAAATTCTCCAGAATGCAGGAAATTACATGTCTGAAACTCAAATTTTCCTGGGGGAAAAAAAAGTTTAAAAAAAAACACAAAAAAAGAAAAGTACAAATGTACAACTATAGAATAAACCAGCTCTACTTATGCTTCTGGACCTCAGTTAAAATTTTGCCCTGCCTACAGTTCTTCCTACTGCTACTGTGTGTGTGTGTGTGTGTGTGTGTGTGTGTGTGTGTGTGTGTGTGTGTGTGTGTGTGTGTGTGTGTGTATGTGTATTCCAAGTATGTGTGTGTGTGTGTGACATGTAGTCATTGGGTTGGATTACAGATAGACTACTATGGCTCTGAGAAGAGCATGGCTGTTAGAAAAGACATGTACACTATGAGGTCATGGAGGTTATGTGTAGTGCTGACGGAGCATTGACTGATTAGGCTAGCTAAACTCAGCAGGTGGAAAGCATACACACACACACAGGCATGTGCAAGACATACAAAAAACACACACATTCACAGGCATAAGCATACACACACACACACACAAAATATACAAACACATTCAACAAACACAAGGATACATACACACAGGCATAGAACACAGAGACAAACATATGAATACACAAATTTGGAAGCTCATGTATTTGTTTTGTTTTGTTTATTTTGTTGTTATTGGTTGACAGCAGACAAAACACAGAGATCATTGACCATGCCACCAAACTGTTCATTCTATTGCTGTCGACATTGGTTAATTCATTCAGTTTTATAAACTTTCTTTCAATCTTAACATTTCATTCATTCATCATTCATCTTCAATCACTTCTCCAGGGTCGGATCGCAGTGGCAGCAAGCTAAGTAGGGCACTCCCGACGTCCCTCTCCCCAGCAACACCCTCCAGCTCCTCCTGGGGGATCCCAAGGCGTTCCTAGGCCAGATTAGACATGTAGTCCCTCCAGCAAGTATTTCAAGTTCAAGTTCAAGTACTTTATTTGTCACATGCACAGAAATACAAAGTAAAACATGTAGTGAAATGAAGGGGGGTACTCCATCTGTCATTATGTGAAAAAAGACATAGGCCTAGATAAAAGAAAAAAGATCAGTGCATTTTTAAGTCAAAATAAACAATAAAAAAAAACCTACCTGTCTCAAGTATGTAAAAGGTCGTATATGTTGAGAGATCTTATGGCCTGTGGATAGAAACTTCTCTGTAGTCTCTCTGTTTTGGCCCCAAGACTACAGAGGCGTCTACCAGACCCCAATAGCCTGAACAGTCCGTTGTTAGGGTGAGAAGTGTCGCTCATGATCTTCTTGGCTCTCCTCCTCACCCTTCTGGTGTAAGTGTCCTGAGGGATGGGGAGGGATGTTCCACTCTCTGCAAGTCAACTCGGTCACGGGCAGAAAAATTTCCATACCAGGCGGTGATGCAACCTGTTAGGACTCTCTCCACAACAGGAATAGAATGTCTTCAGGATGGAGGGTGAGACCTTGAATTTCCTCAGCCTTTGGAGGAAGTAGAAGCTCTGTCTGGACTTCTTTAGAGTGTGCTGAGTGTGAAGAGTCCAGGTGAGGTCCTCAGCGATGTGTACGCCGAGGTATTTAAAGCTGGAGACCCTCTCCTTATGTTCCCCATTGATCTTTAGTGGGTTGTATCCTTTCCCCTGCTGTTTCCTGAAGTCCACCACCATTTCTTTGGTCTTGCTGATGTTCAGGATCAGGTTTTGGACTGGCACCACTGTGCCAGGTCATCTACTTGGTTCAGAGAGGCCTGTTCGTTGTTGTTGGAAATCAGGCTTATTACCACTGTGTCGTCTGCAAATTTGATGATGGAGGTGGAACTGTTCGTGGCTTGCAGTCATGTGTGTAGATGTTGTACAGCAGAGTGCTCAGCACTCACCCCTGATGAGCACCTGTGTTGAGGATCAATGTTCCGGAGGTTAGGCCGCCCACCCTAATCACCTGGGGCCGGTCAGTGAGAAAGTTGTACACCCAATTGCACAACGTTGATTCCTACCGACCTCATCTTCGTGACCAGATTGAGGGGGACTATAGCATTAAACGCTGAACTGTAGTCAATAAACAGCATACGTTCGTGGTTCCCCCTCCCCCTACCAGGTGGGTTAAGGTGGTGTGCAAGAGGTTGGAGATGGCATCGTCTCTGCACCTGTTGTTTGTATAGGCAAACTGGAGGGGGTTGAATGAGCTGGGCAGGGATGAGCAGATGAAATCTGATGTCAGGACCACTGGTCGGTAGTCATTCAGGCATGATGGACTGTTGTTCTTTGGTACAGGGACAATAATGGACCGCTTGAAGCATGAGGGGACGACGGCTTGGGCCAGGGATGTGTTAAAGATGTATGTAAACACTGGCGCTAGCTGGTTAGTGCAGGATTTTAAGCCATTTACCCCTCTAAGGACCTTCCTCACATCGCTCTCAGTGATGGTGAATGGGGGTTCCCCGCTGTCTACTGTGGCCATTTGGCTGTTGTTGGTGCCATTAGCCTCGTAGCGTGCGTAAAACACGTTCAGTTTGTCAGCTAGGGAGGGATCCACACTCATAGACAAGCAAGGCTTGTTTTTAAAATCCGTAGTGACCCGTAGTCCGTTCCACATGCGAGCAGAGTCACCTTCATTAAAGTCGGCTTCCACTTTGTCCTTATAGCGCCACTTAGCCTCTTTTACTGTGTTCTGCAGGCCGTAAGACGCTGCTTTATAATCAGTCATGTCACCAGAAATCAGCCCTGCATCGTAGGCGGTGGTGCGAGCTGTTAACGCCGATCGAACTGCTCTGTCGACCCATGGTTTCTGGTTCGGGAAGATCTTAATCTTGACAGCATTTGTTAGCATAGAGATGTAACTCACTGCTACTTCTGTAAACTCACTGAGTATAGAATAAATAAATATAGTTCTGGGTCTACCCTGAGGTCTTCTCCCAGTTGGACGTGTCGGAAAACCACCAAAGGAAGGCGCCCAGGAGGCATCCTAATCAGATGCCCAAACCACCTCAACTGGCTTCTTTTGACGCAAAGGAGCAGCGGCTCTACTCCGAGCTCCCTCCGGATATCCGAGCTCCCCACCCTATCTCTAAGGCTGAGCCCAGACACCCTACGGAGGGAACTAATTTCAGCCACTTCTATCCGCGATCTCACCCTTTCGGTCACTACCCAAAGCTCATGACCATAGGTGAGGGTTGGAACGAAGATTGACTGGTAAATTGAGAGCTTGGCCTTCTGGCTCAGCTCGTTCTTCACCACAACAGTCCATTACAGCGTCCTCATTACTGCTGATGCTGCACCAATCCACCTGGCAAACTCCCGCTCCATCCTACCCTCACTTGTCAACAAGACCCCGAGATACTTGAACTCCGTCACTTGAGGCAACAACTCATCCCCAACCCAGCCTTAGACTTGGAGAAGCTGACTCTCATCCCGGCCATTTCACACTCAGCTGGAAACCTCCTCAGTGCGCGCTGGAGGTCGCGTTCTGATGAAGCCAACAAAACCACATCATCTGCAAAGAGCAGAGATGCAATTCTGGGGTTCCCAATATTGACACACTCCTCATCTTGATTGCACCTTGAGATCTTGTCCATGAATATCATAAACGGAATCGGAGATGTTATCCAAACATCCATCCATTATCCAAACCGCTTATCCTGCTCTCAGGGTCGTGGGGAATGCTGGAGCATATCCCAGCAGTCATTGGTTGGCAGGTGGGGAGACACCATGGACAGGCCGCCAGGCCTATAAATGGCAAAAATTAAATTTATTTAGTCAAGTAGAACAGTTTCTCAATGAAAGTCCTTGTTTTCATTTCACTTTTGTTTTCGGAGAAAGCATGACAAAACTGTCATGGAAATTGCCTGCCAAAACTCAATAATCATGAATTAACACAAAAAACACTGACGGGTTGAGGATTAAAATATATTGTGTACAATATATTGAAGACAAACACCTTGAAACAGAAGTCAAAGGGAGTTGTCTCACCGAGGAGAGGAGAGTTCAGTGTCTTTATATTTTTCAGCAAGATTAAAGAACAAATAAGTCTTACACAATTGGCCCCTTGGGGACAATTCAACCTGTAGAAACTAAAGGCAAACAGAAACCCGAGACTCAAGGCCCCCCGAAGAGCTCCCCATATGATTCATCTCATGACAGCCCCTGGTACCACACATAACACGAACTCCTTTAAGGCATATTTGGCAACACAGGCAAAAAGAAACAAAGACACAATGAATAAATGATAACGGTTAATGTTTCATGTTATTTTATTTTCACAACATGCATGACCTGAAAAAAGGTGCCGCTCTGTTAAAAGAAAACCAAGCAAAAACCAGGTTTGTACGATCCAATGGTAGATACACATACAAGAGAATTGAAAAACAAAACAAAAGATACATATACAAAGATTTTTTTCCTCTCTCTTTCACTTTTTTTTTTTTTACCTTTTTATAGTAAAGCATGAGATAAGTTTTCCTTCATTAAACCTAGAACTAAAAAAATTGCCTACTGGAGACCTGAACTATATAAGTCTTTTCGAGACAAATCTAACACTACATATAGACAAATATTTACATGAAGAGATTAGGCGAAGTGTACCATGATTAGCTGTCTTATTTATGGCACAAAGGCCCGTATATAACGATAGTGTAGGTAATGAACTCTGTTCAAAGACCGCTAGTCTTATCAGTCATCGCCTTCATAAATTGGTCCCCTGCCTTTATAAGAACAGCTTTCCTTCACCAAACTATCCTGGATACTGCCTGCGAAGTTCTCCCTCTGGACGAAAAATATAATGGGGGGAGGGTTGCTTGGGTGGTTGCTTCACCAGAAATTTTGGTCAGCAGTCACCACTGTGTGGCATCTCATGTTCACAATCAGCTCTCCACAAAAAAAAAATAGAACGGAAGGGGAAAGAAAGACCCCAAAAACATATCTGTAACACATGTCTATATAGCTCTCCTGATGTTGCGCTGGAAAATATAAAACAGCCCACTGTTGTGTTTAGAAATCACGTCAGGGCACAGCGCTGTCGCTCGACAGCGTTGCATTCTTTATTTTGACTGACACAGCGTCACAGGCAGACCCGATCAAACAACCCAGATTCCGCAGGCATCACCAATCTATCCCAGCACAATAGAACAGCGCC
Organism: Lampris incognitus; assembly: GCF_029633865.1. Taxonomy (NCBI): domain Eukaryota; kingdom Metazoa; phylum Chordata; class Actinopteri; order Lampriformes; family Lampridae; genus Lampris; species Lampris incognitus. The sequence goes on along the minus strand of NC_079219.1, from coordinate 20,969,459 downwards.
AAATCAAATGCAGCACTGTCGATGTGTGCAGACGTAACACCCACAGCTTTCACAGCATGCGGCTCCCAGATCAACACCTGAATCAGCAAAACGTCCATATCCTTACTATGTAATAGGCCTATTCATGCAGCAGACAGTCCTAACAGGCTGATATCAGTGCAGTTATTTTGATAGACTAATTGGCCACAATGCTCAAATGATCTTCCTCTATACTCAGCGAGTAACTGTTCATAATGAATAACTGAAACGTGACTAAACTCTGACTAAATTTAAGGAAAACTCTAGTGGAAAAACAAAGACTGTTTGCCTCACAAGTCGGCCAAATCTCATGCCTTAATCACACTGACCCCAGTTTACACGCCAGTTTGGCTTGCAAGACCAAAAGGAAAAGTGTGTGTGTGTGGGGGGGGGGTGGATAGAGTAAAGTAGATAAAATAATGACTATGAAATGTACAGTGTGTACAAGCTGACTGCCAGGTGTCTTGAACCTCAGAAGAAAAAGGGGAATGCTACAACGTGTAGCACGTTCCGATAAAAGTACTGGTGTTTGCATAACCGCATATGTGTGCACATATTCAGTGACACAGAAGCACATATATGTATACATAGAAAAACTTACAAATAGGCTACACACTGAAGCATACGAGTTGTCACACAAATGCCTGCACATTGGACGCATTGGTGCAGGCTTACAAGACATATTACGATGTCTTCGCTTTGCCGCCAAGGTAAAAAAAAAAAAAAAAGAAAGAAAGAAAAAGAAAAAAATCACAAAATAAAAAAAATTCTAAAATCAATCATCTAATCCAGCTCCTTGATGTCTCGCCCGCCATGCACGCATTACGGAGCTCAGTTAACAGCACTAATTTAACAAAATGAGCTTATTTAGGTGTTTTCCAAGGAAAAGAAAAGCAGACGAGGTAGGTAAACAGCAGGCATTTAGTTAGGGTGGGGGTAACGACGCATCTCTCTCGCGCTCTCTCTCTCTCTCTCTCTCTCTCTCTCTCTCTCTCTCTCTCTCTCTCTCTCTCTCTCTCTCTCTCTCTCTCTCTCTCTCTCTCTCTCTCTCTCTCTCTCGCTCGCTCTCACGGGTCCTGCCAAGCTGGGTTAGTTTAGCTCTTATCCCGGCTCTCTCCCCTCTCTTCCGGGGGCGATCACACGGCTTGCGGTGGCGTTTGGTCCGGCTGGGTGGTCGGAAGATGCCGTTGGCTGTGATGGTCTCAAGGTCCACTGCACTTAATCCAATCCCTTGCGCTTCCCTTTTAGCCCTAAATTAAAGTGATTGCATGTTACCTTTCAGGGGCTCCGAACCGTAGTTGGGAGACCTCCGGTTTTAGGCTAATTGATTTGTAACCTGACTCGTGTCCAGTAACTATTTCACTGCAACCTCAGTTTATCAACACGACTGACTAAAGTAACGTGACTACTGGTAATGGCGTGCACTTGCCTGTGGCTGCGGCAACGTGCTTCCCTTATCAGAGGGCCATGGACGTGTGCTACGAGAAGCCCCGAAGAGTAAAATACTCCCAACAAATCCTGCAAGCTTTGTCACTAAACAATCATAACAAAGCCAAACAATGACTTTTGCATTTTCTCAGTAGTACCCCCCCCCCCCGTTCACTTTGCCCTTCACATTCAAATCGCCAAACTAAACACTGCACAAGTTGCTGGAGAAGCACAAGAGTATACACTGAGATACTGTGGCAATCCTTACACTTGAACACACCACAAATGTACACTAAAAGTACATAGAGTACACACTGAGGGACCCATACGTGCGTATAGGGGTGATAGCTGCTGTTTCAGTACACGCTGTTCAGTGTTTATCTTCTCATCTCGATTTTAACGCGAATGAACCCCCCCCTCTTTTTTAATTTCTTTCCGTTCAACTGCCGTAGCACTAATCCCTTATATAGTGACAGTGGAAGGTGAGACCGTAACATAAATCAGAGTTGTTGTGGAGACGTTACAGACGGAGCAAAACAGCGCCACTCGCGTTCAAACATACCAGGCCAAAAAAGCCTCCAGGTTGTAAACACTCACACGTGTCTGGACTCCGCTCAGCCACCACGGCTCACTTTACAGGGCGGACTTCCGGGATGCGTGTGATTGGCTGCTGCTTACCGTCTCTAACCCTATTGGCCCGGTGAGCGGTCGAGCTTTGCGGTTAGGCGAAACGTGCATGTGGGCTGCCATATGCTACACACACTTTTCTCTGAACTATCACTCCCGAGACATCAGGGATATATTTGTTTACGTGTGTGGGTGTGGGTGTGCGTGCGTTTGTGGGTGTGCGTGTGTGTGTGCGTGTGTCCCGTGGTTGTGTGCTTGAACGGCTTACACGTTTTTCACCACAGTGAAACTCTAGTTTGTTAAACTTTATGCCAATTTACTCATCCATTCGTGTGCCTTTCTTTCACGCATGCGTGTTCAGTCGCTCCCTTCCCGTAGCACATGGACACACACGCACGAGACCAAATGCTGCTTTCGGCTATCGTTTACTAGAGTTACTCACTAAAATTAAAATGTATTTTATGTGCTCTATCTTGTTTATTTACAAATAATACGTTGATTATCACGCAGTGTGAATGATCAAGAAAAACGTAATAAAGCCAGTCCGGCTTGTTATCGAAGTCTCGGTGTCCATAAAGTCATTTTAAAGTTGTGCGCCATAAAAAGTCAGTATTCACTTACTACCACAAGAGGACGCCAGAGACACGGCAACGCTGCACAAACACTGTTCCTCTCCCCCAGAACAACGTTCACTTGATGGACAGCAGCGTTGTTGATTTATTTATTTATTTATTTTTAGCGTGCCGTTTTATGTTGATTAGTCTTGGTATTGCTCTTATATAAGATTTCACAGGATCCCGTAGGGGGGAAAAAGTTTCGGTTTGCGCTGCACTTGTTTATGAGATAAACCAAAGGTGAAACTGAAGAGATAAAGTTTGATTAATTTGATGGAGTCACTCGACAAATCAGCAAACAATAAGTCAAACGTAACCTTCAAATACGTGCTGTATGAAAAACCACAACAACAACAGCAGCAAACCAAAGCAATGAGTTGGATTGGAAACAAGGCAAAAACGTTAAAACCATCATGAAGTGTAGGGAACTTTTCAAACCGCTTTTTAACAGACTCTCTATGCAGATGTGTAGGCGAGGAGATATTACACAGGCTGCACAGGGGTTTCTAAGATGTTGAAAGACTACACACTTATGCACTTTGTATTTTTGATGGTGTGTGTGTGTGTGTGTGTGTGTGTGTGTGTGTGTGTGTGTGTGTGTGTGTGTGTGTGTGTTTTAATATTTTAAGTGTGTGAAGAAGGCCAGGAATTCCTTGCATTTTTGATGTAACAGAGAAAGCCTGAAAGACGTGTGTGTGTGTGTGTGTGTGTGTGTGTGTGTGTGTGTGTGTGTGTGTGTGCATCATAGAGCTGAAGCAGTCGAGGTCAGTGTATGTTTTGAGTCCATATTTGCCTATCTCGGAAAAAAAGTTTTGCTTGAATAAAAATGTAACTTGTGAATATCTCCTTTCACACTGTGTGTGTTTGTGTGTTTTTTTAAGTGTGGGAGGAAGGCCAGGAATTCCTTGCATTTTTGATGTAACAGAGAAAGACTGTAAAACGTGTGTGTGTGTGTGTGTGTGTGTGTGTACACGTGAATGCGCATGTGGGTGTAAGAGGGTATGGGAGGGTGCCTGTACCATGTGTGAGTCTGTGTATGTCAGTATTAAAAGGCACATTTGTAACACAATCATTTGAGTAACTGTCCTTCTCTGGAAAGCCAGAGCGGGGTGCGGCTCATAACATATAGTACTATCTTGTGTGTGTGTGTGTGTGTGTGTGTGTGTGTGTGTGTGTGTGTGCGTGCGTGCGTGCGTGCGTGCGTGCGTGCGTGTGCGTGCGTGCGTGCGTGTGCGTGTGTGTGCTTGTGGTTTTCCTGGAAGTCCAGGGTGAGGCTAGGTTTGGGTTGGTTATAGAGACGTCTCTTATGTAACATACTGTATACTTGCTCACTTAGCTTGTTCCGTGCTGTGTGTTTGTGTGGAACATGTTACCTGACGCACCGACCATATTTAGGTATTCTACTGTGGGAGTGTTTAGTTGTAAAAGTAATGTTCACCATGTTTACATATAGACATGTTTGTTTTGTAGATAAACTCATACCTACGTTGAGGTAGATGGAAGTTTTTAACCAAAGGTTGTCACAGCATCGTATTGAACTGCTTATAGATGGCCTCATCAGAAAGAGTTCAGTAGTGTGGTTAAAATAAATATTGAAATAATTTCCAAGTCGACAAAGCAGATTTTTACATCCTTTTTTCCCGAAATGTGTTTTTTTTTCCATCGTAGCTTTAGCAGATCTGCTTTGATTTCAAGTCTCCCAACGGGATTAAGAAGAATTTGTCTGCTACTTTTGTGTTGCTGAATTTGATGAAGCGGTGGAAAAGAAAAAAATTATAATCTCACTTTACAAACTCACAAGACATGTATTTGCAGGAAAAATCAAATCAGAACTACAAAAATGTATGCCAGATTTGCTATATGATATAATTACAGCACATGTAGTTGATCACTCTTTACTTATGCATGTCTGCTTAACCCTTTCACATTTAATCTTGGTATTTGTTCTTATTTACATGTTGTCACATCAGATTGTAGAATGCATCTGGTCAACAAATTTTGTAGATCATTTTATGAAAAGTCTCATTTGACATTGTTCCTGTCATTGCATACATTTTTGTGCAATTTTAGTTTTAAAAGAGGCCTCTTTAGGAACTAAAGCCACGGTTCGAATTATAGGGGGGATTTTTCATAGCAGCCAAGCAGGCCTCTAAATTAGTCATTTGAGTATGATCATCAGCACATACAGTAGAGTATCGTCAGCATAGCAATGGAAATTTATTCCATGACTGCTTACAATTTGGCCAAGAGGTGAATTACAAAGAGAGAAAAGTAGAGGGCCAAGAACTGAGTCCTGAGGTACGCCATATTTAATGTCAGAGAATTTTGATATAATATCATTATAGCAGACATAATGTGTTCTTCCAGACAAGTAGGACTCAAGCCAAGAGAGAGCTAAGCAAGAGACACTAAAATTACAATTTATTCTAATAGTATATGGCAACAGGCATGGGCACAAGTCCATAAATACTGAGATGGCATCCAGAGCTTTACCTGTGCCCCCATCCATAGGGTTAGTGGTTGTGTCAGGAAGGGCATCCAACATAAGATTTTGCCAAATCAGTGTGTGGTTGACAAGACCATGCCAGATTAGTTCAGGCTCCATGCCAAATCAGTCGAGGCCCAGGTTAAAAACAGCCACCATTGGTGCTGTGCCCTCACAGGGTGCTGATGGAAACTATAAAATCTGCGGTGGCAACCCCTAAGAAACAGGGAATAAGCTGAAAGAAGAAGAAGAAGAAAATGGGGGGGGGGAATTAAGACTTGGACCCCCCCGCCCCCAAAGAGGCAAAAACAACAGGTCGGGGGTGTCAAAACATTTATATGTCCCTCTTACCTGTAATTGTAAATGTTATAATATATTTCCCATGTTCACCATTTCTTAACCTTGACATTAGTAGCCTTCCCCATCACTGCAGTGGCTTGCGTCCTCATTAAAATCTATGCTCACATGCGTCGCGCAAGCCAATGGAGACACTGGGTTAATGTAATTAGCTAGCTATCTAGCTATTTTAAAACTCTTTACTTTCTTGCCTTCAGAGTGTCTGAATTAGATTGTATATGGATAAAAGCGAATGTTAGATAGTTTCTAACTTTTACGGTTTAGCTAACTACATAAAACTAAAGCTAACATTTACCTTACTTCACATTAGCTAACTAATGTTAGCTAGCTGATAGTGTACCCTTTCATTCCAATGTTGGCTAAATGACTAGCTAGCTGTGCCTTATATAAGGCACAACTATGTGTCTTATATACGGAAATGAAATGCCAAGCCATATGGCTTGGCATTTCATTTTCAATTCTAATATTCATGTTTGGAAACCAAACTTTTGTCCTGAGGAGTGTTTTTGTCTTAATGATGCCCTGGTGTCCCTTTTGGGCAAGATGTAGGACTCTGTTCTGTAGGGGATGACGATTCTCGTGTTTCTTCATATGATGTCGTCTGTGGGTGACACTGTTAGTTCACTGCTAATTTGTTTGAACTGCTTCAGAATGGCAGTGTGTTGTGTGTTATGTGTGACCTTGTACCACGTATTGTTTCTGATATGTGCACTGACCTTTTGTAGGATTGGGTCTTTCAGAGTCTCTTCTTTAATCTCTGTGAGAGTCATTGCTTTGGGTGTAGCGTGATGTGTCATGAAGTTGACATATTCCTCTGCTACTTTTGCTGCCCATGTGCTGTCACCTGTCTGTGTGGGTATGGGATGACGGGACATGTAGTCGGCTGGGTTGTCCCCTCCTTCTCTATACTCCACTTTGTATTTGCTATACTCCACTTTCTAGTTGTATGGCTGAAGCCTCAGTCCCCATCTATCAATTCTGGCAGGTTGTTTTGATCTGGGATTGTTCCAGATAATCTCAGATAATCTCAAGGGCCTTGTGATCAGTCACTAGTATGAATGGATCTCCGTAGATGTATAAGTGGAAACACTCTCAGCTCCAGGCAACAGCCAGTGTTTTTCGCTCTGTCTGTGAGTAGTGCTTTTCCACATTGCTGAGAGCATGGCTTGCATATGCTATGATGCATCTCCCACCTTTCTTGTTTTGATAAAGGATGGCACCAATGATCAGCTCTGTTTCTTTGTTTGGATCAAAATATGACATGGTGGTATCACTGGTGAGACTGTCTTTGGTGGCATTTAGTGCTGCTTCTTGTTCTGGACCCCACTTCCATGGCATATCTTTCCTTGTGAGCTTGTGCAGTGGTGCAGAGATAGAGGCAAAGCCTTTGATGAACCGAGAACGGTAATTAGCCATCCCGAGTAGATTCCTGATTTCACCTGGATCCTTTGGGTAGTTGGCCTGCTGTCACTACTACCTTTTTGGAGTCTGCTGAGATGCGATCGGCAGAAAAGATTAATCCAAAGAATTTGAACCTGGACTTGTTGAATTAAAATTTCTTTCGATTGAGTGTGAGGCCACTCTCTTTGAGCCTCTGGAACACTGCTCTGAGGTAGTTGTCATGCTCAGACAGGGAGGTACCATAGACGATGATGTCATCACACAGATTTTTCACTCCTTTGCGGCCTTGGAGAGTCTGGCAGATTGTGTTCTGAAACACCTCTGCAGCTGATGAGAAACCAAAGTTCAGGTGTTTATATCACCTCAAACCAAGGTGGGTGGTGAACGTGGTTATATACCTGCTGTCAGGGTGCAGCCCGAGCTGGTGGTACCCTGCTGTCAGATCCAGTCTAGAAAACATAGTGACTCCATTCAGTTCATGAATAACATCATCCATGGTGGTTGTGATGTCAGGTTCACGTTCGATTTCTTCCGATATTTACAGGTCAGACATTATGTGCGCTCCATCTTACCTTGCTTCCCTGCAGAACCTGACACTAACCCGGCTGACACATTTCTTTCCTTTAACCCACTATCTAGGGGTGCATTGTCAGCATTATATAGAAACATCTCCATGCTGACATGTCCACCTCTGGACAGGATTAAAAACGGCTTGGGAACACAATGTGGGACATATGTATATCTGATGACCAATGGGATTCCATCCTCACATCAATACACAAATCTACATTCTGTGCAAGACACTGCCTAGTGCAATTTAAGGTGGTTCATAGGGCCCACAAGTCCAAGGTTAAATTATTTAGCATCTACCCTGGTATCTCCCCCACTTGCGACAAATGCAAAAACGGTGATGCTACCTTGAGCCATATGTACTGGCTGTGCCCTCACTTACAAAAATTCTAGAACAATATCTTCCGTACCCTATCTAAAATTCTAAAACAAAACCTAGACCAAGACCCTCTTATTGCTCTGGTTGGCATTACTGATGGAGATGACTCTCATCTGACATCTGCGGAGCGCCGCATGGTGGCCTTTGCTTTGCTGTTGGCCAGATGCGCAATTTTGCTCAAATGGAAGAATGCTGCCCCTCCCACGCTTAGTCAGTGGCTTCGAGACATAATGTCCTGTCTCAAATTAGAGATGCTGTGATTCTCAGTCAGTGTTTCAGAGGAAATTGTTTATAAAACCTGGGAACCCTTTTTAACATATTTTCGTTACACCCAAACAATATAAGCACCATATTCATTTTAACTCGGCCCTTGACATGAAAAACAATACCTGACTCCATGGAAATAGCCTGCGGCGAACCGTCAGGGCCTTCTAGGCCTTCGCTGAAGGCCTAAGACTCCACAGAAAAAGGAAAACACTTTCATAAATATAATACAATCTTCTAATCAATTTGTTAATATCACATTACATTTCGATTTCGACTACATGTACGAATTCGGAAGGCTCTGCTTGCAGTCTCTCAGCCAAAAAAAAAAAAAACAACATCCAATCAGCTTTTTCCCTCTGTTGTAACCGTGTGAGAAGACTCCTCCTGCCAGCGCATCTCGAGTGAAGGTCTCTGCTATCTAAATAAGTTAGGTGTTAATATTGATTGATAGATTACTCAACCAATCAGATTTTGATGTGTAGCGGATGGGCGTATTCTTTTATACTTGCCCAGCGTCATAGGGCCTTCGCTGCATACAGCCTACGTGATCGATTGTTCAGCCAATCAGCCAGGCCCGTAGCCAGAAACATATTTTGGGGGGGGGGGGGTCGGGCAACACTGCCGAAAGCTACCGGTAAATAAAATTCCCACACTGTATACTATAGCCTAATACCCAACCGTATGGTAAATGTCAACGTATTAATGGCCCATAGATAATCATCAATGCATTAATAAATAAAAGTGGGTCTTACCTGTAACAATAGGAACTATTGTTAGGAACCATTGTTTAGTTCCTTGTTTACACAGGGGTCGTTTAGGTTGTTGCACCTGGAATAACGGACCGAGCGTGATGCATAACCTTACGTGCCGAAGTTATTATTAAAGTTTATAGCCCCGTGGGGTTGAAACGAGTTGTAACGTCTCATTCGTAGAAGGTAACAACACACTTTAACATGGTGGCAGCGGCGGACGACTCGGTTTGAAGTTTGGTGCGGAAAAGTTTCTAGGAGCGGGAGAGCGGTTAGTGTTCCTAAGCAACGTTCAGTATATGTTAGCATTAGCTGCTAGCGTGAGACTGCCGTGTGACATGGATGGGCTTAAACCACCGCAAACGTTATGTCTGGACTCAAGCAACCTTTCGAGGACATGGAAGGCCTGGAGGGACGAGTTTGCTCTGTATGTGGATTTAGCCATGGCTGACGCCGATGACAAACAGAAGGTGAAACTGTTCAGCTATCTTGTCGGGGAGAGCGGCAGGGAACTTATGGACACGTTACTGGGCGACACACCGAAGGATGCATGGACGTTAGATGACGTTATCGAGAAGTTTGATGATCACTGCGACCCCAGCGTTAACGAGACTGTGGAACGTTATCGTTTTTTTTACAAAAAAACAGGGCACCAGTGAAAATATAGACCATTATGTCATGGAACTGAGAGTGTTGGCAAGAACATGCAACTTTGGGACAGTGAGAGACTCGCTCATTCGGGATCGGATTGTGTGTGGAGGTAACAACACAATCGTAAGAGAAAGACTGCTCCGAGAGAAAAACTTGACACTGGACACATGTTTGCAGCTGTGCAGAGCCGCTGAGCTCTCAAAGGACAATGTGAAAACCATCTCGGGATCGATGGTGGAAGAGGTACATGCAGTGCAAGGAGCACAGTATCGGAAACAGACGAGCAACGCTGTGGAGTGCAGATATTGTGGAAAAACGCATGAGAAAAGTAAACAAAAGTGCCCAGCGTTTGGGAAGAAGTGCACAAAGTGTGGAAGAGAGAACCACTTTGCAGCAAAATGCAGAGTAAAACCGGAACTAAGGAAAAAGAAATATGTGAGTAAAATAACAACTGAATCTGAGAGTGATGAATATGAAGATAGTATCACCTGTGTAAAAGAAACTGAGAAAATGAAGAAAACTCAGCCTCTCTATGCTGGCATGCTTCTAGGCAAGGACATGATCAAATTCCAAATAGACTGTGGTGCCAGTTGCAATATCATCCCAATTAACCTGCTGAATCCAGATGCCAAATTAGAACACACGAAGAGTGTACTAGTAATGTACAATAAAACCAAATTAAAACCACTGGGAAAATGTAAAGTGAAAATAAGAAACCCGAGAAACAACAAGCTATATCGCTTAGCGTTCCAGGTGGTGAATGCAGCTGGTACAGTGCCTCTGCTGGGTAGGAGAGCCAGTGAGGCCATGAAATTGATAAAAGTGCAATATGAAAACATCATGACAATAGACAGTATTGTCACAACAGAAACAACAACAGGACAGTGGATAATGGGACAAATTAAAGATGAGTGTGCTGATGTGTTCATTGGCGATGGCTGCCTCGAGGGAAAATACAAAATAGAGGTGGACAGCACAGTGAAACCAGTACAGCTGCCAAAGAGGCGGGTCCCAGTCGCCATGATGAAACCACTGAAGGACGAGCTACAGGACCTACAGCAAAGAGGGATCATAACACCTGTGGAATGCAGTACAGATTGGATCAGTGCAATGGTGGTGGTACAGAAACCAAGTGGGAAACCAAGAGTGTGTATCGATCCCAAGCCTTTGAACAAAGCTCTAAAGCGCAGTCACTTCCCACTGCCAACCATTGAGGACATTTTACCGGACTTGTCAAAAGCAAAAGTGTTCACAGTGTGTGATGTCAAGAGTGGATTCTGGCATGTGCAGCTGGAGGAGGAGTCCAGCTATTTAACAACATTTGCCACTCCATTCGGACGTTACAGGTGGCTGAGGATGCCAATGGGGATAAGTCCGGCCCCAGAAATCTTTCAGAGGAAGCTCACACAAGCGCTGGACGGTGTACCGGGCTTGTACATTATAGCTGACGATGTACTGATCACAGGCCAAGGGGAAACACAGGAGGAAGCTGAGCGTGACCATGATGGAAAACTGAGACTGTTTCTTGAAAGATGCAGACAAAAGAACATCAAGCTGAACAAAGACAAATTCAAGCTGAGACAAAAGGAGACCACATACATTGGACACCGCCTGACGGCTGATGGACTCAGGGCGGATCCAGAGAAAGTGCTTGCCGTTGAAAAGATGCCGGCACCGACTGATGTGAAAGGAGTGCAAAGGCTGCTAGGTATGGTAAATTATCTAGCCAAGTTTTGTCCCCACCTCTCAGACCAGTGCATAGTGTTGAGAGATTTGACACACAAAAACAGGGAGTGGAACTGGACAGCACAGCATGAGGAGGCTTTCCTCAAATTGAAAGAGACTATAGCAAAGGTCCCAGTACTGAAATATTACAACCCAGATGAGGAACTCACAGTGCAGTGTGACGCTTCAGACACAGGTTTAGGCGCAGCGCTCATGCAGATGGGTAAGCCAATAGCATTTGCAAGCAGAGCACTCACTCAAACAGAGCGTGGGTATGCACAAATAGAAAAGGAGTTCTTAGCAATGGTTTTTAGCATGGAAAGATTTCACCAGTACACATACGGCCGAAAAGTGACGGTGCAAAGTGATCACAAGCCGTTGGAAACAATAGTGAGAAAACCTCTACTAAGTGCACCCAAAAGGCTGCAGGGAATGATGCTGCGCATACAAAAGTATGATCTAGATGTAGTATATGTGCCAGGTAGAGACATGCTGCTAGCAGACACTCTGAGCAGAGCTTATCTTCCTGAGAGTGCACCGGATGCAGAACTAGAGACTGTCAACATGGCACAACACTTACCTATCGCAGCAGACAGGCTACATGATATACGATCTGCCACAAAAGAGGATGAAACACTGCAGCTTCTCATCAAAATGATGCAGCAAGGATGGCCTGACGATAAGTCAAAAACACCAAGGGAAATCAAGCCCTACTTCTCATTCCAAGAGGAGTTAAGCCACCAAGATGGAATAGTGTTCAGGAGTGAGCGCGCTGTCATCCCTGATGCATTGAGGAAAGACATCACTTGCCGCCTACACGCATCACATCTGGGTGTGGAAGGATGCCTACGGAGGGCTAGGGAGTGTGTCTATTGGCAGGGCATGAACGACCAAATAAAATCATATATAGCAAAGTGTGACATCTGCAGATCAATGGACATTAAACAACAAAAAGAAACACTAATGTCACATGATGTGCCAAGCAGGCCGTGGGCAAAGGTGGGCACGGATCTGTTCATGTTTGAAAACAAAGACTACCTCATAATTGTTGATTTTTTCTCAAATTTTTGGGAAATAGATTACCTGGCAGATACCAAGTCAACCACAGTGATACGGAAGCTGAAAGCTCATTTTGCCCGCCAAGGTATCCCAGATATTGTAATCTCGGACAATGGCCCACAGTATTCGTCACAAGAATTCCAGAAGTTCAGTCAACTGTGGGGATTTCAACATAAAACCTCATCACCAGGTTACCCGCAAAGCAACGGCAAAGCTGAGTCAGCTGTTAAGACAGCAAAAAGACTCTTGCTCAAAGCCAAGGCTGCTGGACGGGATCCTTATCTCGCCCTTCTGGACCACCGCAACACACCATCACAGGGTACTGATACCACACCAGCACAGCGGCTGCTCAGTCGCCGTACCAAAACACTACTGCCAACCAAGGCAAGCCTGTTACAGCCGAAAGTTGTGCAGGTGAAACAGGATTTACAAAATAACCAACAACGGCAGAGGGCATACTACGACAGGTCGGCTAAAGACTTGGACACGCTTGCCCCAGGTGAATGTGTGAGAGTTCAGCCTCTCGCACACCACACTGGCTGGAGAGTGGGCAAGGTGCTGAGGCCGGTCGATAGGAGATCCTATGAGGTCCAGCTGCACACGGGTGGTGTCATCAGGAGAAATCGCAGACACCTCAGGCATGCACCAGGGGCAATCTTCACTGACACTATGGACATGGAGATCAGCAGCCCCAGTCAGCCAGAGAGTGTTGAACCCGGACATTCAGAGAGTGTTCCTTCTCGCAGTGTCTTAGCAGGAAACAAAACCAAGGACACTGGTGACAGGGCCAACCCTGTTACCACCAGATCAGGCCGCTCTGTTGTGCAGCCGCAGCGATACAAAGACTTTGTGACCTCACATAGATGAATGGATCTGTAGCACTAATGGACTTTGGGGGGGGGGGGGCATGAATGAAAAAGAAAAAAAAGTGAATCACAAATGTTGTGCAAATGTATTAAAGGTTCTAAAAAAAAAAGAAGAAACTGAAAAGAGAAAGGATGTAACAATAGGAACTATTGTTAGGAACCATTGTTTAGTTCCTTGTTTACACAGGGGTCGTTTAGGTTGTTGCACCTGGAATAACGGACCGAGCGTGATGCATAACCTTACGTGCCGAAGTTATTATTAAAGTTTATAGCCCCGTGGGGTTGAAACGAGTTGTAACGTCTCATTAGTAGAAGGTAACAACACACATTACCTTATAAAAGCAGGTCCAATCGTCTTTTTTGTCTGCAAAAGATGTCCAGTACCTCTTCCGGCGTCACCGCAATGTCTCTGTGCTCCGAGAGCAATGCCAGTCCATTAAGCCGTCTTTCCGTCATTGTACTGCGCATTTTGTCCTTGATCCTTCCCAGACGGGAAAAACTTCTCTCGACATGGGCACTGGTGACAGGAAGCGTGGTCAAAACGCGGAGAAGCTTGAAGATGCTTGGAAACAACTCACTGTTACAGGCATTTAATGCCTCAACGGCATTTTGTGGAACATACGTTGCATCTTTCCATTCATCCCGCCAGGTGTCAATTTCTGACTTTACAGCTTCCAGATGCGGTGACACTTCATCAGGATACAGGTTGGAGAGCGCTTGAGCTGAGCTGTCGTTCAGCATGCTGACCTTAGATGGCAGTAAGGAGCAGAGGTTGGAGATCACATTTCTGTGTTTGCTGAAGCGTTCCTTCATCTGTGATGAATAAAAGTCAAGCATGACTAGGAAAAGCTTTTGCCGGTAGTGATTTTCACAGGCCTTCAATGGATCCTCATTGCAATCCATGCCTCTTCGTGGTCGAAATTCAACCCCATACTTGGCTGCTTGGGAAGAGGTCTTTTGGAAAATCTGCCTGAACTCCATCTCAGAGTTAGCCCTCATCTCATCTACCTGCTTAATAACAGCATCAGCAGCTGAAACGCAACTCACCAAGTCACAATTTTCCTTCTGAAGGAAGGTGGACAGGTGGTAGGTTTTTGCAAGCATCTTCTCACTCACATTCATGGACAGCATGAATTCTGCATTGTCAATTGAATTAAAGAGCGGAGTGGCTTTGACAGATGTGTCTCCTGTGAAGGTTTCACTGATTTTCTGCAGGCTGGATCGCACAGGGTCTAAAAGCTCGTTGAATGTAAATATTGTGTCGTGGCGTTCGACCCATCTCGTTTCACACAACTTCGTCAGTCGCGTTTTCTTGCAGTCGGGTAAAAGACGCTCCGTCTCGTGTCGCAGACTGCATGCAGACCGCAAAGCCGAATCATGGAAAAAAGTGCAGATTTCCGTGACAATTCCAAAGCAATTTCGCACCATTTGTACAGTGCAGCACTTGTTTAGGACCAAATTCAAACTGTGGCTGGCACAGTGCACATAAACTGCTTGCTTGTGCTTCTCTTTGATTTTAGCTTGGGCACCATTTAAACGGACACTCATGGCAGATGCGCCGTCGTATCCCTGCCTGGCCACGTAAAAACTATAAATCAACGCCTGCATTTGTCAACTGACTTTCGATTGAATTGGCGATTGTCTCCCCGGTTAACTTCTCGATATCAACAAAGGACAAAAACTCCTCTCTGATGCTATATTGGCTGTCATGCTGGTTCACGTATCTGACACAGACAGAAAGCTTCTCCCGCCCTGAAACATCTTTCATTTCATCTGCCAACACAGCGAAACACTGCGCGGAGTTTACTTTCTGCACCAGTTTACTTTCTGCACCAGTTTGTTTGTTAGCACATCTCCAATGATGCTGATTATTTCATTTTGTACATCAGGACTGCAGTAGCTAGCGTTTGCTGCACATTTACTCAAGTGTTGTAACAGTACTGTGTCGCCAGATGTAGCCCTAAACCTGAGTAAAGCCCTGAAATTTCCGTCATTGTGAGTTGGCTCATTCAATGTCACTGGACCTGAATCAATATCACCTCTCAGGGCGAGTTCTTGGCGACCGCAAAAAATCAACGTTGCAATGATGCTTTTGAGTTTTTCTCTGTTTTCTTGGACTCGCTTTTTTCTCTCTGAATCTAGCCTCAGTGAAATTGCATCCATTTTATTGTTGAGAACCATTTGGAAATTGTCCGCTTTCAAACATGCACCCTTGTGATATGCCTTTTGTGCATGGTCTTTGAACGTCTCTAAAGCATGTTTCCAGTCTGAGAAGTGGACATTAATTAGCTTGCCAGCTTTTCTGTGCCCTCCCTTGCCCACATGCTCGACTGCAAACGCAACACAGTGCTTACAAAAACAACCGTCGGACCTTGTTGAGTATACTAGCCAGCTAAACTGGTCAATCCAATGACGTTGGAAACGTAGTTTACCTCCTAGTTTTGTAGGGAATGTTTGTCCGATATTGGCCGTCCAGTCCAGTGAGTATATTTCTCTTCTCTGTTCGTCTGATATTTTCCCACCAATATAATCCACAAAGTCGTGTGAAAACGTTTCCGAGGTAGAGGACGGCGGGTCTGCTAACTCTGGCTCCGTTTCCGAGGAGGAGGGCAGTGGGTCTGCTAACACTTGCTCCGGAAAATCGGTAACGTTAGTGACCAGATCATCTGTAATGTTCTTGTTTTTCTTTTTTGAGTCGGGACACGTTGAAACAAAAAAAATCACTGATTTTACGAATATTAACTGTAGCCGGGTGGTAAATCTGTTAAATATGTTAAATGATTTTCCACTTAAATTTAGTATAGTTTAACTGTTAATATATGTAATTGTTACACTGTCAAGCCATGTAAAATGTCATTTGATGTATTTAAATTGTGAAGCAGATTGTGAGTGTATTTTTATAGTTTTGGTTGTCGTTGCATGTTTTGACCAGTAAGTGGCAGTGTTGCGGACTTTTATTGTAACTCCGTGCAAGTCATCCAAGTGCATCTTGGGCACTCTTTCTGCAAGTTATCCAAGTGCATCTTGGGTATTCTTTCTTTTTTTCTTGTGTGAAGCGCCTGAAGATTGCAGTGTGACGGTGCTCTGACTCCGTAGTAAGTAGGGGTAAATATCTTGTGAAATATACCTGTAACATTATTCCAAACAATATTGTATGTCGGTAATTTGACAAGAGGGTTTGATTTAGACGCTACTGGAGTTGATGTTTGGTGATTTTGGGCGCGAGCCGTCGACCACTGTTCGCCATTGCAGGCATGACAAGGTAATGTTGGCGTGCATAAAGCCACACCATGCCATTGTATTTGGGTAGTAAGGGAAATGTAAAGGTTTTATATGCATTTTAATTCTGTTTAAAGGTAACTGACAGAGTGAGAAGTTGCGTGATCTTCAGGAAGTTCCACATGTCTTTGTTAAACCCTGTTTAACATACATAGTCCACTGCCGTATTTTGCACCGTATGTTGTATTTTGTATTTATTATTTTCCTTTTAAAATATTTTCTGTTAAACTTGCCACATCTGTGAACATTTATGAGCTGTTTGCTCGAAAGACACAGGAATTTATGCACTCAGTAAAACGATCTGCATTCGAAGGTTCAAACAATAAAATTAAAGCTACAAGAACCCCGGAAGTAATTGTGTCCTGTGTGGTATCTAATTCCCCGGGCTACATAATGTTGGTACCAGGAGTGGGGTGTAGCTAAAACATTTTTTTTTTAATTGGCAACAGAGTGGCTTATTTTTACTAAAAAATTTAAAAAAAAAATACGGCAGTGGTGAAGATTGCTGGTGACGTCCGTTGGTGTTGAGTCTGAAGCCATCCTGCTGTGGAGGTGGTGACCAGCGAGAGACGACGTGAGGGGCTCTACGAGGTTCTGGTGCTTCCTGTTTCACACGACTCAGCCGTACCAGCGCAGAGGACTCTAGCGCTAACTTCAGCTACAAAGACCAAGATCCAGCAAGGCTCCAAGTTAAAGACTGTCCTTGTAGTATCCTTGAACCAGGTTTTGAACTAAATATCCTCATTTATACTGGACTGAGTAAAGATTAATATATCATTATGTCTAGTGATTCTGGTGATGAAGGGAGTTCACGTAATGATAATGGCCACACCTCAGGTGGCATAACGGGTATAGGTGAAGGTGCTACAAAAGAAATGCAGACCACCATGCAAGAGCTCGCCAGACTGCGAGATGAGCTCACCAGGTTAAATGGTGAAGCAAGGGCTCAGAGAGCAAGTGATAACAGTGCACCCACACGTTCATACATCTACGTTCCAAGAGAACGCCAGATCCAAGCATTTAGTGGGGAGTGTGGTACAGACAGGAGATCTGTCGAAGAGTTTATTGAAGAGGTTGAAAGGGTTTTAAGATACAGAGAGCAAACAACAGAAGAACAATGTGACTATATACTATCTCTATTGCGTGACCCTGCATTAGAAGAGGTGCGACTATGCATGAGGGGTCAGTCAGTGGGGCCCAGTGATTTATACTCTTACCTGAGCAATGCATTTGGGGAAAAGCGCAGTTCCACACAGCTTTTGCAGACCTTTTACAACCGTAACCAAACTGATGGAGAAGACCTCCGTGACTACTCCCATGCACTATCCCAGATTTTGAGCTCTGTAGTGAAACAGTCCACTGATGTAATACCTAATGAGAAAACTGTGCTCAGAGACCGGTTTATTGAGGGTTTAAGAGAAGCAGCACTCAGGCGTGAACTCAGGAAAATGGTTAGGGATAAACCAGAGAGCGGTCTTCTAGATGTGAGGAACGAGGCCCTCCTGTGGGAGATGGAGGACAGCAGGTCTCATCGTCCCAGGGTCATAAAGAGCAACCAAGTTACATCAGAGGTTCCAGAAACCCAGTGCTCTACTATTATAACAAACAATGACCAAGGTACTGCATTAAATGATGTTCGGAGAGCAGTAGCCCATCAGGAAAAACAGCTAGCAGAGTTAGGCAAAACACTCGCTGATCTAGCCTTTGCTGTAGGTGAACTGAGTAAGCGCAGCACTCAACAGACATTCCTAGAGCCCAAGCCACGACCTAGACCCCAGCCAAAGTTCACACCAGATGGTCAGCCTATCTGTTTCAAGTGTAGAGGCATAGGTCACATTGCAAGAAAATGCTCACAGGCCAGAGGGGGTCAAGGGGACGCAACACCTAGTTCTTATGTAGTGCAGGAAAACTCGCACCCTCAGTTGTCATGAGCCACACAACTCGAGGGGAGGAAGCTGGCTCACCAAAAGAGACTCCAGACAGAAGCAGGATCTTAGAGCGTGCAGTCGGAGAATGTAAAACTGTTGAGGTGAAACTACGAGGTGTTAGTGTCCTGCTTACTTGACACTGGTAGCCAGGTCAGTACAATTTCTGAGAGTTTTTTCAGGGAACACCTGTCAGTGAAAGGTGAAGACATTCACCCGGCATTTGAGTGGTTAAAGATCACTGCAGCTAATGGATTAGACATACCCTATATGGGCTATGTGGAGCTTGATGTAGAAGCCATGGGTCTGACTATCCCAGAGCGAGGTTTTCTGATAGTTAAAGATTCTGAACACTCTTCCTCTGTTCCAGGTCTAATAGGGATGAACATTGTCAAAAAATGCAGAGAGCTAGTACACACTGAGTTTGACACCACACTGCAGGAGAGGTTTGACTCAAACTGGAGAGAGGCTTTTAATCATCTTCATGCAGTACATGCAACAGACAGACTCTCTTTCGCTAGGGTAGCTGGTAAGGATGTAGTCCATATACCTGCTTCATCTGCTGCTACAGTTATGGCTAGGGGACTCAGGACCGTGAGTGAGGATGGTTCTTTTTTGTTGCTGGAGTCTGTGGGTGTCCCCGTTCCTGGAGGTTTGGTTGTTGTGCCTACTTTGGTTTCATCGGGCAAGCACATTTTTCCAGTCCGAGTCATGAACATGTCTGATGAAGATATCTGGCTAGGGCCACGGACTAGGCTAGGGGTTTTGACTCAGGTAGACTGTGTGAAAAGTGATGAGCTTTGTGAGGTACAGTTCCAGAGAATCTCAGCAGACACTGAACAAGTGAGTATCAGTGAACACCCCGAAACACCGACAGATGTGCAGGAAATTCTCGGCAAGCTCAATTTTTGTGGTAGCCCAGAATAGCAAGCACAGCTGACTTTGTTACTGGAGAAGTACTCTTTTGTGTTTGCAACAGAAGGTGAAGATCTAGGCCACACTGACAAAGTACAACATGAGATCCATCTGACAGATGACATACCTGTAACACAGCCATACAGACGAATCCCACCCACACAGTACAGTGAAGTCAGGGAACATATTGGCAAGCTGCTTAAAAAAGGGGTCATTCAAGAAAGCTCCAGTGCTTATGCTTCGCCCATAGTACTAGTGAGAAAGGCAGATGGTAGTCTGAGGCTATGTGTCGATTACAGGAAACTCAACTCAAAGACAAGGCGTGATGCATTCCCGCTCCCGAGAATTGATGACAGTTTTGATGCGCTGAGAGGGGCAAAGTTCTTTTCGACCATAGATCTGGCGAGCGGATACCACCAGGTAGCTATGCATGAGAGAGATCGGACTAAGACTGCATTTACTACACCGTTTGGTCTGTATGAGTACGTGAGAATGCCTTTTGGTGTTTGTAACGGTCCAGCTACATTTCAGAGACTTATGCAAGTTACTATGAATGATCTCATTTTTCAGATACTCCTGGTCTACCTAGATGACATCTTGGTTTTTTCAGAGACATTTGAGCAGCATTTGGAGAGACTTGAGACTGTGTTTAAGAGACTGGCAGAGACGGGCCTTAAGGTGACGTTGCAGAAGTGTGCTTTTCTACAACAGTCAGTAAAGTTTTTGGGTCATCAGGTGTCAGCAGAAGGTATAGGAACTGACCCCTCCAAGGTCTCTGCTGTTAAGAACTGGAAGGTCCCAACCACTGCCAAAGAGCTGCAGTCGTTCTTGGGTTTCTGTAGTTACTACAGGAGATTCATTCGAGGCTTCTCACAGATTGCCGGGCCACTGCATGACCTAGTCAACAAATGTTCAGGTGTGAAAAAAACAGGGAAAGTAGGTCACCAGTTTTGTAATATGTGGACACCAGAGTGTGACTCTTCCTTTGAGCAGTTAAAGGAAAAACTTACCTCTGCTCCCATTTTGGGTGTTGCCGACTTCACACAACCATTTGTAGTTGAGACAGATGCTAGTCAGCATGGATCAGGCGCTGTATTGTGTCAGCAGCAAGGTGACACCAGACGTGTCCTAGCATATGCTAGCCGCAGACTACGCCAGGCTGAGAAGAATGACCGAAATTATAGTAGCATGAAGTTGGAGTTGCTTGCCTTAAAATGGGCAGTTGCTGAAAAATTCAGGGGTTACTTGCTTGGTTCAAAGTTTGTTGTCCTGACTGATAACAATCCCCTCTGCCACCTCAAGACAGCCAAGTTAGGTGCTATAGAGCAGAGGTGGGTAGCGCAACTGTCTGTTTTTGATTTCGAGGTTAAGTACCGTCCTGGTTGCAGTAATGCCGCCGCAGATGCTCTCTCTAGGCAGGAGTTTGCAGGGGAGCCTGAAACAGACCCTGACTCGGATTTTGATGACTGTATCACTGTGTGTAACCTGATTGAGCGAGGAACAGTTCTGGATCCTGGTCTTGTCTCTAGAGGTCTGGAGTGTTACAGAGTGAGACAGATCCGTGCTGGGGAGTCGAGGTCTGGTGAGACAGGTACTAAACAGGGCAACATGCCCACACTGCCAGGTTATACCAGAGAGGAGCTGGTCGGTTTTCAGGCCGGTGACCCCACCCTAAAAGAGTTTAGGGCATTTTGGGATCGGGGGAGGAGGCCATGTCCCAGAGAGAGAGCAGCCCTGTCTAGTCAAGGGAAAAGATTGTTGAAACAATGGAGATGCATACAACAACGAGAAGGGTTGTTGTACAGGGTTATCACAGACCCACGTCATGGAGAAGCGTGGCAGTTACTCGTGCCTAGTTGTTTGAGGGACCAAGTTCTAGAAAATGTACATAACAACATGGGACATCAGGGCATAGAGCGCACTGTAAACTTGCTGAGAGGGAGTTGTTTTTGGGTAGGGCTATGCGAGGATGTTGAAAGCTGGGTTAAAAACTGCGAGCGGTGCATTTTGACCAAGATGCCTCAGCCAAAAATCCATGCTCCAGTTCAGGCATTCCTGGCCTCCCGACCTCTAGAAGTGGTGGCTGTTGATTTTACAGTGTTGGAGGCAGCTTCAGATGGCCGTGAAAATGTCCTTGTTGTGACCGATGTGTTTACAAAGTTCACACAAGCGTATGCTACCAAAGACCAGAAGGCTGACACTACAGCTAAAGTTTTGCTCAGGGAGTGGTTCATGAAATATGGGGTCCCAGAGAGACTGCACTCAGACCAAGGTCGAAATTTCGAGAGTGAAATTATAGCAGAGCTGTGCAAACTCTATGGGGTTAAAAAGACACGGACAACTCCCTACAGGCCACAGGGAAACGGTCAGTGTGAAAGATACAATCGCACACTCCATGACTTGTTAAGGACACTCCCACCAGAGAAAAAAAAGTGTTGGCCAGAGCATCTGTCTGAAGTAGTATATGCCTATAATGTCACTCCTCATTCCACCACAGGGTACTCGCCTTATTATTTGCTTTTCGGGGTACAGCCACATCTCCCAGTAGATGCTTTATTAGGGCGTGAGTGTGTGTCAGACAGGAAACAGGATTGGTTGTCTGTTCATCAGGAGAGACTCAGACAGGTACACGAGAGAGCCAGAGAGTACTCAGAGCAGAAGGCAGCTGAGAGGATCTCACTGCAAAATGAGAAGGTGTATTGTCCTCCTGTGGACATTGGTCAGTTGGTTTTACTACGTCACAGACCCCCAGGTAGACATAAGATTCAGGACACATGGACCTCAACAGTCTACAAGGTAGTTGACATCCAGGGTACCACACACACTGTTGAACCTTTTGAGGGAGGTCCCATTAAAAGAGTTCATAGGTCAGAGTTGCAACCTTGTGCAAAACCAGTTCCCAAACCAAGAACTAGAACTAGGTTACAGACCACTACACAGCCTGTAGCTGAGGATGAGCCTGAGTCACCTGAGGCTGATTTTGTTATTGTTGAGGAAGTCATCCCTCGCCGGCTTGTGCAAGTACCTAACCTGCCTCTTGCAGCAGAAAGTGTTAGTTTACATGTGACAGCACCCACAGATGAGAGTGACGGTGAAGGACCTGAGGAAGGTTATTCAGATATGAGAAATTGTGGCACAGAAACAGAATGTGTTAATGATGTGCATCCAGACGTTAGCGACAGTGACTTGCCCATTATTGAAAACAGGGACAGGCCCGCACTAACAGATGATGCTGGTGGAGCAGGACGTAGAACCTATGCACCTAAACCTGCCATTAGGAAAAGCAAGCGGGAAATGGCTGGATCTCATTCAAACCCATTTCATCTGCCAAAGTCAGCCTGTAATGCAGTCTCAGTCAGCACAGACATGGTCTCTAAGGTTTTGACAAGCCTGGGTGCTGCTCTCTTTGAAAAGGCCTTGCAGGGAGTATTTGAGTCAGTTCATGTTTCATAGTCACCGAGGACGTTGACTATATTTGCAGGGGAGTATGTAGCCGGGTGGTAAATCTGTTAAATATGTTAAATGATTTTCCACTTAAATTTAGTATAGTTTAACTGTTAATATATGTAATTGTTACACTGTCAAGCCATGTAAAATGTCATTTGATGTATTTAAATTGTGAAGCAGATTGTGAGTGTATTTTTATAGTTTTGGTTGTCATTGCATGTTTTGACCAGTAAGTGGCAGTGTTGCGGACTTTTATTGTAACTCCGTGCAAGTCATCCAAGTGCATCTTGGGTATTCTTTCTTTTTTTCTTGTGTGAAGCGCCTGAAGATTGCGGTGTGACGGTGCTCTGACTCCGTAGTAAGTAGGGGTAAATATCTTGTGAAATATACCTTTAACATTATTCCAAACAATATTGTATGTCGGTAATTTGACAAGATGGTTTGATTTAGACGCTACTGGAGTTGATGTTTGGTGATTTTGGGCGCGAGCCGTCGACCACTGTTCGCCATTGCAGGCATGACAAGGTAATGTTTGCGTACATAAGGCCACACCATGCCATTGTATTTGGGTAGTAAGGGAAATGTAAAGGTTTTATATGCATTTTAATTCTGTTTAAAGGTAACTGACAGAGTGAGAAGTTGCGCGATCTTCAGGAAGTTCCACATGTGTTTGTTAAACCCTGTTTAACATACATAGTCCACTGCCGTATTTTGCACCGTATGTTGTATTTTGTACTTATTATTTTCCTTTTAAAATCTTTTCTGTTAAACTTGCCACATCTGTGAACATTTATGAGCTGTTTGCTCGAAAGACACAGGAATTTATGCACGATCTGCATTCGAAGGTTCAAACAATAAAATTAAAGCTACAAGAACGCCGGAAGTAATTGTGTCCTGTGTGGTATCTAATTCCACGGGCTACATAACTTTACTGCTCTTGCCTGATTTACAGGTAGCTTTCGGCGGCTCCATTGCTTTTGAAAAGCAAACTATAGATCGACCATTTAGCTAGCATAACTAGTGGCAGGTGTCAGACCATTGAGCCAATCAAAGGCGTGTGATTTTATTTGTTTTACGAAACAGACCAATAAGATACATCATGTTTGGAAACAAATTAACTGACAGGTTTAACGCCTGTCAGTCACGATAGATGCAGTGTATGAGTAGGCTAGAGGGGCGGTGACAAATAATCAAAACGATAACTAAATAGTTATTGGTGCCATTTCAGACGGGCCGTGGGGTTTCGGGGGGGGGGTTCAGACACGAAAACCACCTACCTGGCTACGTGCCTGCAATCAGCAGCAGCGCCTAGGTCTGTGGTTGAAACCGGTGTGGTTGCATTCCGCAGCGCATCGCGGTAGTTGGTGGCTAATGTTAGCTAGCGTTTGTGTTTTTGATTTAGTTAGCCGTGAATGAGAATAATGTCTCAAGGAGAACTAGTGAATGATGTGGTGGCAGATTTATTAGTCACACATTTTCAAGACGTATGTGCGGTATTTCACTCGTTTAGCTGTGACAGTCCCGGTTTCCACGGCATCTGTTGAAAGGACATTTTCAGCACTTATACGTATACAACGGGACAGACATAACTCACAGGATTGGCCTCCATTACCAAAGGACATTCTGATGGATTTAAAAGCCAAAGGAGTGCTCTATGGCCGTGTGATCGATCGTTTCATCCAGAAAAAGGAGAATGGATTTTGTCTTTAAATAGACAACACTGATGAGTCGAATGTATTTTTTTTTCTTTGTAAAGTTATGTAACCGAGGGTTTGTAGATGTCGCCTATACTGTATGAAACTATAAAATAACAAATACGGAGGTTCCACTTTCACACGAGGACCACTTTATTTGGATTCTTCCCCCAACTGAACTCCACAGCAACAACACTGCGTACAGCACTTCCGCTCTCTCAGCCTTCAAATAAGAGCTCAAGGCATATACTGTGGCACGTGGCAACAGTTTATAACAGGAACTTAAAATCACTAACAGGCTAAGTCCAGAAAAATAGGTTACAGTTAGTTGATTTGCTTAATGTTTGATTGTTTTTATGCCCAGCGGCCGGCTGGGATGTGTTTGTTGAGTTTCTCGATAGCATAATATGCCCAGCGGGACTACTTCCACTAAGGCTGTACGTTACACCATGTTGCCACACGATGTCGCTGTTGTGAAAGTGAAAAGTGTCAAATAACGATGACGGTGATGATAATGACTTTTGCGACTAAAACATTGTAGCATGGCGATATGACGGCTGTCTTTGGGTAATTATGAGGAGGCGACGTCTCACCGTTGGCCTAGGTCTGAAATGCATGGTCCGCTACTGGAAATAGCTATATTGTAACGTGCATGGATAAGTAGACACGCTAGCTGGTGCGTCTGACCCTTTAGTCGAGCGGTTAGCGATGTCTCCTGCGGTGCGGGCGATACGGGTGCGCTTCCCGGCCGCGGCAGTTCCTGTGGTTGCCTTGTCCTCCGAATTCGCTACAATATTATTTACTTCTTTCCTCCTATACATTGTGCCTTAAAATTATTCCAGATAATCAGGGGGGGTGGTAGGGAAGAGCTGTTTCACTATATCACTGTTACCACCATCACTGCCACAGGGTTTTGTTTGTTGTTACTTGATCTGTACATTGACATGTAGCATTGTGGAATATATGTGCCCAACCCTGTTCATTTTTGATAGAAATTCAATAAAACATTTTCAAAAGAAGATGCCAAGGACAAGTAAAGCTAAAGAAAAGCTGCTTCTGGAGTCCTGAGTCCTCATTGATGTTTTTTTTTTTGATACACTATGTTATGTTGGCGACAAGGATAATCTGGAGATAATCAGCAACCTGGCCAATGTGCACTGATTGAGCGAGTGACTGCTTGATTGTTGGAGACTCCAGCAGGACAAAAGACTTTGTGAAGGGGGGAAGTCACATGCAGGTGAGATGGCAACAATTGGAATACTGCCACCATTTGATTCAAAAGTGCAAGCACAGGAGGAATACTGTGAAATTATGGAACATTTCTATGCTGCAAATGACATTGAGAATGAAGATGAGAAGAAATCCATATTGCTCAGTGTGGTGGGTGTACAAACCTACAGTTCGATGAGAAACCTAAGTTCAACAAAGCCTGGAGATTAGACCTTTGCACAGTTGGTAACTTTATTAAAAAGCCACTTTAACCCAGAACCAAGTGAAATCATCCAGAGATTTAAGCCCTCTGAATCCGTTGCTGACTCTGTTACTGAATTAAGGAAACTAGCACAAGATTGTAATTATGGAGAGACACTGGCTCAAAATGTTATGAGACAGGCTTGTATGTGGAATAAATGATGACCGAATCCAGGGAAGATTATTGTCTCAGACTAATCTCACATTTGATAGTGCTCTGTCTCTAGCCCAAGCCATGGAGTCAGCAAACAAAAATGTACAGGACTTACAGACAAAAGCAGGAGCTGTCATGTAATGCAGTGAGGAGTAGTGGGTCAGAGAGCAGTGGGCAGAAGAGAGAGCTGTACAAGTGCTGGTGATGGTAATAAAGACTGTTACTGCTGCAAAGGGAAACATGCACCCACTGTCGGTTCAAAATGGAAAAATGTCATGCATGTGGAATGACTGGACACATGGCCAGAGCGTTTCGCAATAAGAAAAAGGCAAATGCTGAAAAGAGAACTGACCGAAGACCCTGAGAGTGACCCTTCACACAGGAGTGCAGTGCACTTTTGTTCTCACAGAATGGATGAGGGAAGTGATCCCTCTGATGAGGAACAAGCATTTTCATTATACCGTGTCCGAGGTGAAGATGATGATGAGAGGGAGCCACCCTATAAAGTGTGCATCGGTGTAAATGGGGAACCAGTGGCATTTGATATTGATAATGCATGCTGTTTCACCATACTAATGAAAGTACTTCAAAAGAAAAAGTACAAAATACTCCTAAATTAAAAAAAAAAAGCCTTGATTTGACAACATACACAAGAGAAAAAAAATATCTGTGCGGGTGAAGACTTATGTGAAAGTGACATACCACCAACAGGAAAAGACACTGCCCATCATAGTAGTTAAAGGCTCAGGTCCAAACTAATTGGGAAGATGGTGGTTAAGCATTTTAAACTAGACTGGACAGAAATAAAACATATAACAGCCCACCCACAGTCACTGACCCTGCAGCTTGTGCTCTCAAAGCATGACAGAGTATTTAAAAAGGAGCTGGGAACCTTAATAAAAGGTTTTAAAGCAACTGTCCATGTCCCTGAAAAACTCAGACAAAGTTTCAGTGTCCATGGTCTACCCCAGATGTTGGTGAGTGATAATGCTACTTGCTTTACAAGTGCTGAGTTTGTTGATTTCATGAGTAAAAATTGAATTAGACATGTGAGTTCAGCCCCCTTTCATCCTTTGTCCAATGGACTGGCTGAATGAGCAGTTCAGACCTTCAAAGACGGGATGAAGAAGATGCAAGGAGGAAGGGAGAGCTTGGAAACCGTGTCCAGATTCCTGTTTAGTTACAGAATCACCCCTCACTTTAGCACAAGCTTGTCCCCATCAGAGACGCTGATGTCCCGGAGGCCTAGGTCTGCCTTTGACCTGTTACTCCCGGACTTGAAATCCAAGATAGAAAAGAGAGAGTGGATACAAAAAGTGAATCGTGACACAAAAAGTTTTGCACCTGGCGATCAAGTTTTTACTAAAATATATGACTACATATATTACATATATTACACAGTTGTCATTGGGAATGAATAGATTCTTAAAAGACACATCGATCAGACCAGGAGGCGGGAGCTCAGCGAGATTTCTGAAATAGATCTCAGTACACCTAAGGATGTGGGTTTCCCATCCTCTGTGCAGCCAGAACAAGTGCAGTCCCCTGAAGTCAGTGTCTCTGACTCTCCAACTACCCTTGCGGATGACTCTGAGAGTAGCCCACCTAAACTGGAGGGTGAGTCCCACCTGTATTACAGAAAACACCACCCCTGAGGCATACACCTGACTATTATAGGCCCTAACTTTTGGGGTGAAGATGATAAGTTATAAATGAATAAATAAAAATGTGTGTGTGTGTGTGTGTGTGTGTGTGTATACACTACCGTTCAAAAGTTTGGGATCACCCAAACAATTTTGTGTTTTCCATGAAAAGTCACACTTATTCACCACCATATGTTGTGAAATGAATAGAAAATAGAGTCAAGACATTGACAAGGTTAGAAATAATGATTTGTATTTGAAATAAGATTTTTTTTACATCAAACTTTGCTTTCGTCAAAGAATCCTCCATTTGCAGCAATTACAGCATTGCAGACCTTTGGCATTCTAGCTGTTAATTTGTTGAGGTAATCTGGAGAAATTGCACCCCACGCTTCCAGAAGCAGCTCCCACAAGTTGGATTGGTTGGATGGGCACTTCTTTGAGCAGATTGAGTTTCTGGAGCATCACATTTGTGGGGTCAATTAAACGCTCAAAATGGCCAGAAAAAGAGAACTTTCATCTGAAACTCGACAGTCTATTCTTGTTCTTAGAAATGAAGGCTATTCCATGCGAGAAATTGCTAAGAAATTGAAGATTTCCTACACCGGTGTGTACTACTCCCTTCAGAGGACAGCACAAACAGGCTCTAACCAGAGTAGAAAAAGAAGTGGGAGGCCGCGTTGCACAACTGAGCAAGAAGATAAGTACATTAGAGTCTCTAGTTTGAGAAACAGACGCCTCACAGGTCCCCAACTGGCATCTTCATTAAATAGTACCTGTTAGAGCCTGTTTGTGCTGTCCTCTGAAGGGAGTAGTACACACCGTGTGACTTTTCATGGAAAACACGAAATTGTTTGGGTGATCCCAAACTTTTGAACGGTAGTGTATATATATATATATATATATATATATATATATATATATATATATATATATATATATATATATATAAAACTTCTTGCCAATGTTGTTTGTGCATTACGTTCTCTTATTTTCTCTTTCAGTTAAGTGTTGGCTGCAGACCTGAGAAGGGGAGGATGTACTATCCTGAGACTATAGTATTACTTACCTAGAGGGAGCTCTAGGCTCCAGGTGTTTTACCTGTCCAGGTAGTGTGTGTGTGTATATATATATATATATGTGTGTGTGTATACGTGTGTATATATATATATATATATATATATATATATATATATATATATATAAAGAAGAAGAAGATGACTGTGTCTGTTCTCATTCGTTTGTTGAAGCTGCCAAGGACAGGTAAAAGCTGCTTCTGGAGTCCTGAGTCCTCATTTATTTATATATATTTTTTTTTTTTTTTTGGGAGATACACTGTTATAGATGGTCTGATGCTGTTGTGTGTGTGTGTGTGTGTGTGTGTGGGGGGTGTCTGACTTGCTGGCAGTTTTGTTCTAGAATACTTTGTTGGTGACCCCTGACTATTAAAGTTGTTGTGTGGTACATCCCCGATGAGCTGAAAGATGGATTTGGTTTATCATATACAGACTGCGGACATTACGTTAAACAAGCAAGATACTGTAAGGACGGTAAAACTACAGTTCACTGAAGCACGCATGTGCGCAGTACTCGTTCCCTTTATGCACTGGAGAAAAGGTTGACCCCCCCTGATTGTCCTTATATACTAAGCCGCACTCTGTCTGAAGCCCTATAGGGCCATCTGAACTACACAGGTCGGTACGTCTTGGCACTTGGAGTCTACTACCGGTGTATGTATTTATTATACTAATCAATTGAGTGGCTCTGACTGACAAAGTCTTAATGCCGTCAACCTTCTTCCAAACCATTCCACTCCTCTTTTCTGTCTTCACCCTGTATGTGAAATGTTTCACTGCCTACTGATTTCACACAAAAAACAAAAAACCTCATTGGTTTCAGTGGTTTTTTGAAGGAACTCAGTTGTCCATCATGTTGCATCATCTTCAAAGCTGCTTTCAACGAGAACCGCATCGCTCGGCCGTGTAACCATCAGTCCACCGTGTGATGATGCGCAGAGAGGGGGAACACAACGTTCGTGTGTCTGTGTGTGTTTGCTTGCATGGGGGAGTTGATGCATGATGAATCTTAGCGATTGATGTGACAGTTCAGAGATACAGGACACAGAGAGAGATACACGTACACTTTTCTGTAATATTAAATGCACACATGCATAACGTGCACAGACGCTTGCACATGGATACCCATATAGGTGAGGTTTACATGTGTAAAGCTCACCTTGGTGCACACTGTATCACCACAAATGCACCAATGCACGCCTACGTGACAATTGCACACACACAGATGCACATGCATTGGCAAGCAGTTTACCCATCTTTGAACATGCCCAAAGGCAAACTCATGTAAAAAAAATAATATTCACATGCACACACGAGCACAGACACATGACACGTAGCACACGCATACATGCACATAATTGTGTATGTTCCAACATGTGCATAAGATGCACACATAAACACACTCAAGCACACATCTTTGTGAGGACTCCTCATTGACTACATTCATTCCCTAACCTTAACCCTTGGAACTACGTGCCCAATCTTAACCCTTCCCCAAACTTTAACCTCATCCTAATCCTAGTTCTAGCCCTAACCCTGAACCAGCGGTGGACTCGGGCTGTTTGAGGGGCACGAGCGAAAAAAGGGCACCAGCTGTATGTGGTGAAGCGGCAGTGCGCAGATAGGTTTGTCCACTGGACCTTCTGTTATGTCTGCACACATCGACAGTGCTGCATTTGATTTGGTGCTGTTCTATTGTGCTGGGATCGATTGGTGATGCCTGCAGGCTCTGGGTTGTTTGATCGGGTCTGCCTGTGATGCTGTGTCAGTCTAAATAAAGAATGCAACGTAGCGGTTGTGTCGAGCGACAGCGCTGTGTCCTGACGTGATTTCTAAATACAATACCTTCATCATGTTCTCTCCACTGGAAGCAATGGGGACACCGGCAGATTTTTCGGGGCTTCCGTTGTAGCTGCTGACTGCTTGCTTCCGTTTCCTATGAAGACTTCCTCTTCCGTGCACCTATCGTTGTTTGCAGTCAGATTAGCAATTTGAGACGCGAGAATGGAGCTGGAGTTGAGAGAGGACGTCTATGACTGGATTGTTTCACAAGTAGTCAACATGTTTCTTCACACAAAACACAAACATCATTATTTTTGTGGGCATTTTAGGTTCGGATGACTTTTCGACCAATGCATTCCGCCTCTTTCACGCCCCACATAGATTTGCTAACATGCAATCAAACCATCGAAGCATGTTCCTGTAGAAGTCACCCCCTACTCAGACGTGATTGGTCAATACTACTCGGGATGAACCGGAAACGGAAACCCGAACGCTTCCGATTCCAAAATCTTGCCCTATAGACCACCGGAACACTTCCGGGTACCTTGACAACAGGACGCCAGGAGAGGGGGATAGAAAACCCAAGCCGCCAAGCCGCACTGTATTAGATACGCAGCCTAGCCGTAGCTACGATGCCCAAAAGTTGCTGTTTGGTGGACTGTACTGTTAACAAGAAAAACAACCCAAATATTCGTTTTTTGTATTGCCTATAAGGCAGAGGGAGGGAGAAAAACGATTGAAATGGCTCCAGGCGATGAGAAGGAAAGACAAGGATGGACAACTTTGGGATCCTGACAGCAAACATGTTTACGTCTGCGGTCTGCACTTCATCACTGGTAATGTCAGGTTGAGCCGGTGGCTATATGGAATTCCACAGTTAGCTAAACCTGTCTGAATGGGATCACATTCTTCAAACCCATATGTATTTTTATCTATTAAAAATCATAAAATGGTCCCTCCTGTTATGGCTCGCTCACCCCGCGCCGTGGCCCGCCCACCCCGCGCCGGCAGCCAATCGGCTCGTCAGGGCCGGGCTTAGTCATCAGGGCTGGGCTTAAGTTTGGTGGCCTCCCACGTGCCCGTTGTCAGTTCGTGTTGTAACCTCCCCGAACCCGCAGTAGCGGCCACTCTCCTCTCACGGTCCTTTTCTCTACGAACTCATCCCAGTCCTTGGTTCATGTTTTTCCCTTGCAAAGTTTCCCCGTGGAAGTTTCCTGCCGTGTCCCCGTTTGGATCACCCGCGAGCCTTTTTCCCCCTTGGACTTTCCGTTTTTTCCTTGTCGCTCATTGCCTTCCTATGTTTGACTATTTGTACGCGTAAGGAATAAAGTCCGCCAGTTTTCGGCTAACCCCATCTCTGTCTGGTGTCGTGCGCTTGGGGTCTTCCACAAACCCTAACAGTACGAACTGACCATGACGACCCCGGCCGACACAGAGAGCGTACCGGCCAGCCCGCTTCGAGCGGCTCTCATCGAACAGATCCAACTGACTAACTCCCACACCCAGCAGCTAGAGGCGACCTCCGCCACGGTGAGAGATCTTCAGACTCGGGTCCCGCCCCTCCAGGCCTGTGTGGGTAACCTAACGAGGCAGCAGGCGGCGTTGGCGAGCCAACAAGCAGAGATCCTGCGGCAGTTGCAAACCATCACGGCAGCTCTCACCATCCAGCCGCCGGGCCAGCCTGCCCCTGGAGTCGTGGGTAACCCGCCCCCTGGGCCCGCTGCCCCGGTTAACCCTGTGGGGCTCAACCCAGTTCCCCGGGAGCCCTGCCTCTCCAGCCCACGACCGTTTGATGGCGACTTTGAGACCTGTGCCACGTTCATCATGCAGTGTGAGCTGGTCTTCCTGCACCAACCCAGCATGTTCACGTCTGATGCTGCCCGGGTCGCTTATGTGACCAACCTGCTCACAGGCCGAGCAGCTCAGTGGGCCACTGCTTCCTGGTCCATGAAGGCCAGTTTCTGCCTCACCTACGAGGCCTTTGAGGTGGAACTACGGAAGGTTTTCCACCATCCAGTCAGTGGCCAGGACCCTGGTGCTCGGCTGAGCAGTATCCAGCAGGGCAGTGGCAGTGTCACAGACTACTCAGTGGCGTTCAGGCTGGCCACAGCTGAGAGCGGCTGGAACGACCGGTCACTTCGGGTCACCTTCCGGAGAGGTCTCAGCGAGGCTGTCAAGGACCAGCTAGCCACCCGGGAGGAGCCCACCTCCCGCATCGACGGACGCCTCCGGGAGAGGAGGCGCGAGCGAGCCCTGCGTGGATCCCCGTCCATTCCCCAGTCGTCCAGCACTCCTAACAGGATTCCTACTCCTGTTCGCCCCACTTTCCATGTGGCCGTTTCTCCCCCTGCGCCCCAGACCACGACAGGGGAGGAACCTATGCAGCTGGGGCGCACGCGCCTTAGTCCGGCCGAACGGGAGGCCCGGTTCAAGGCGGGTCAATGCCTCTACTGTGGCCAGAAGGGACATCTGATCAGCGGCTGCCCCACTCAGCCAAAAGACTAGGCTCACTGGGGCCCCGGGAGATTCTAGTGAGCCGACTTTCCTGTTCCCGCCATCCTTCCCCACAGAACCATTTAGTTAGCGTTACCCTAGCCTGGGCTGACCAGTGGCTCACGGTGGGTGCACTCCTCGACTCGGGGGCTGATGAGTGTTTCCTGGACTCGGAGTTTGCTGCCCAGGCTAACATCCCGCTAGAGACACTGGAGAAGCCCATGGAGGCCTTCGCGCTGGACGAGCGCTGCCTGGCCAGCGTCACCCAACGCACCCACCCTGTCTCTCTCACCAAAGCAGGTAACCATGTGGAGAGACTTCGGTTCTACATCATCCAGTCCCTGTTAGTCCCTGTGATCCTAGGGCGCCCCTGGTTCATGCAGCATGAGCCACACATCGCCTGGGCCTCCGGTACCATCATGGAGTGGAGCTCCTCCTGTCATGCCCAATGTCTCCAGGCTGCTCCCGCCCCATCCCCCCGACGTGCCCCTAGTACCCCGCCTCCCGACCTCTCCTCTGTTCCCCCTGAGTACCATGAGTTAGGTGAGGTTTTCAGCAAGACCCGGGCCCAATCTCTTCCTCCTCATCGGCCTTATGACTGTGCTATCGACCTCCACTCCGGGGCACCCCTTCCCAGCAGTCGTCTGTACAGTCTGACCATCCCCGAGAAAGCTGCGATGGACGAGTACATCTCCGAGTACTTGGCAGCGGGGCTCATTCGGCCCTCGTCCTCCCAGGTGGCAGCTGGATTCTTTTTCGTGAAGAAGAAGGACGGGGGCCTCCGACCCTGCATTGACTATCGCCAACTCAATGAGATAACCGTCAAAAACAAGTACCCCCTTCCTCTCATGAGTTCCACCCTTGAGGCCCTCACCCAGGCTACAGTCTTCACTAAGCTGGACCTCCGGTGTGCCTATCATCTGGTCCGGATCCGGAAGGGGGACGAGTGGAAGACAGCCTTTAAGACGCCCCGGGGTCATTGTGAGTACCTGGTCATGCCGTTCGGCCTCACCAACGCCCCGGCGGTATTCCAGGCTCTCATGAATGACATTCTCCGCGACATGCTCGACAAGTTTGTGGTGGTGTACCTCGATGACATCCTCATCTTCTCCAGGACCCTCGAGGAACATGTCCAGCATGTCCGCCGGGTACTCAAACGTCTCCTCCGGAACCGGCTCTTCGTCAAGGCAGAGAAGTGCCGGTTCCATTCCCCTTCCGTTGACTACCTGGGCTTCGTCGTTGAGAGGGGACAGACCCGGGCCGACCCCCGCAAGATCCAGGCTGTGGTGGACTGGCCCAATCCCACATCAAAGACAATATTATAGAACATTGAAAAATGTCCTGACCATGAGGCTAAACCAGGATATGCACCAGCGTCTAAAATGCAATTTACTTTAGGGGGTGGTTAACTTCATGAGCTGATAACTGTGATACAGCTGCCACTCAGGAATGGTTATCATACCAAAATATCATCTACATACATGGATCCTTTCAAAAATTATAAGTAAGTTTTGCCACCTTGAGTGTACCGAAATAGGAAATTTTGGGCTCTGGCCCATGGACTACTTATTTGGTGAGCACTTTCCCTTCCGTTGAGTGTTTCTTTTAACAAAGTTACACACACACACACACACACACACACTATTTGGTGAGCACTTTCCCTTCCGTTGAGTGTTTCTTTTAACAAAGTTACACACACACACACACACACACACACACATATACATAGAGAGAGAGAGGTAGAGAGAGAGAGGGAGAGGGAGAGAGAGAGAATCTGTTAATAGAGATTACACTGGAGAGCGCCCTTGAGGCCACTATATCACTCGCCTTGTTTTGCACATTGGGTCACCTAGAGGGCACTTTATCACATTTTATCTACCATAGGTGCAAGAGGACACCTTTGCCGCTTTTTTTTCGAAAAACGGAGCACCCCTCCAAGTCCACCAGGGCCCTGAACCCAAGTCCTAACCTTTAAAGTAGCCTTTTAAAGAAGTGAGGACGAGCCTAAATGTCCTCATTTGCCAAAAAATGTCCTCACTCTGATAGTTAAAAATGCACATTGGTCCTCACAAAGACAGAAGTACAAGAACACACACACACACACACACACACACACGCTGTTTGGATCATGCTCGCTGCTTGATGTGACAGATTTCGGAGAGATCGGCCTGCGTTTGCTTAAACGTGTCACATCGCCGTCCGTCCAACGCATGCGAGCGCTCACACGAGCAAACATAAGAGCACGCTCTCGCTTGATGTGACAAACTTCATCGTGATTTGGCCGTTTGCCTGAGCGCGTCACATCAGCGGCCGTCCTTGTGATCGTCCGCGGGGAAGAAGAGCTGATGCCGGCTGGCCCCTCCGTCTCCTCTCACTAGTCAGTGCCGCTGAGCCTCTGTCCTCCAGCGCAGGCCTGTCTTTGTTGTTGTTTGCTTTTAGTAAAAGTATCTGCCGGCACTTATGAGTTCACACACACACATACACACACACACACACACACACACACACACACACACACACACACACACACACACACACACACACACACACACACACACACACACATTGAACTTAAGTGGTTTTTCAATGACAGCCTCTTCGGTCTACACTTCTCTCAGTGGTCCCCAGGGGGAGCCATAGTACCTGCACCTAAACTCAGGGGACTGTTCCATCACTTTCCACGTAAGAAACATCTCTCTCTCTCTCTCTCTCTCTCTCTCTCTCTCTCTCTCTCTCTCTCTCTCTCTCTCTCTCTCTCTCTCTCTCTCTCTCTCTCTCTCTCTCTCTTTCGTACACACACACACACACACACACACACACACACACACACACACACACACTCAGTGTGACGTGATCTTTTGACATGTAACGGAGATGGTTACTGAGTGAAGTACTCTTTTCCTACATACGATCCGTAACATTATTGTAAACTGGGGATTCATTTCAATATGGCCACTGTACCTCTTCATCGTTCCCTAAACATAAACCCTTCATCAGCACTCAAACATACACACAAAGCATGCGCGCACGCACACGTACACACACCTAACATCACACACAACACACACCTAACATCACACACAACACACACCTAACATCACACACAACACACACCTAACATCACACACAAACTTACAGAGGTTCACACACACGCACACACACACACACACACACACACACACACACACACACACACACACACACACACACACACCAGCTCACACTCAAAACTATGGGCACATACAAGTCAAGCCAATTTTATTTGTATAGCCGATTATCCCAAATTACAAATTTGCCTCAGTGGGATTTACAGCAATACAACGTCCTGTTCTTAGACCCTCGCATCGGATAAGGGACAACTCCCTAAAAAAAAAAAAGACCTTTAACAGGGAGAAGAATAAGAAGAAACCTCAGGGGGAGCAACAGGGGAGGGATCTCTCCCCCAAGACTGACAGACGTGCAATGGATGTTGTGTGTATAGAATAAAACACAATTTACAGAATACAGCATTGAAAGAGGATAACATAATTATAATGGAATTATAAGATATATGAAGAATATGAGGAGGAGGACACCCAACAGTGTCCTGTACCATCGGAACAGCCCAGGACCTGAGCCACACGACCACCATCACCATGTAGACCTGACAGGACGACAGACTACACATACACACAGGGGAGACTCACATCACACCATTCACATACAAGGGAGAAGAGACAAGAAAAGACATTAGTCCCACATCAGAGTGAGAAAAGGATACAAAATTGAAACAGGATAACAAATTGATAGATAAAAAATTTGATGAGGAGGATGCCCAGAAGTGTCCAGGTGGTGAACACCATCACCATGGAGACCTTGCAGAAGGACAGAATATACGTGCACATAGGGGAGACTCACATCACACCTTTCACATGCACAGGGGAAGAGAAAAGAGAAGCCACGTGAGATAATACAACTGTTTGCAATAATCAATAAGCTATACTCTATAATCTCATTGGCAGAACAAGTTAAGTTTGAATAAATTTGGATTTAAAGGACTCAAGAGACTGAATGTCTGATGGCAGCAGGCAGGTTATTCCACAAGAACAGGTCCTGATAGGAGAAGGCCCAGAAGGAGACCAGACAGGTATGATGGGGCAAGCCCATCCATCCATCCATTATCCAAACCGCTTATCCCAATTGGGTGGCAGGCAGGGAGACACCCTGGACAGGCCGCCAAGCCATCTCAGGGCCACATTAAATAAGTATCAAACAAAATTGTTGAAAATGTTTCAAAGACTTGTTGTATGTGTATTTTTTTGTTAACGGTCATGAGAATATTTCCGGGACTCAGGAAAAACGCTCAGGTGCCCCAGCAGATTAAGTTTGGGCTCTCTAGATGTCCTGTTGAAGGTAAGTGGTACCACTAGCACCTGTTTATTCTACAAGTGATGACTCAGTTAAGAACAGTCATTTTGCTCCTTTAACATGAGCCATGCATTTTTATTTATTTAACTGACTTGTGGTTTATGTCATCTCTACATCCAGTACAAACCTGGGGTGGCTGATGAACATGAGGAGGAAGACATCCAGGCATTTGTTGATTTGCTCAAAAGAATGCTCAACCTGGATGCCGACCAGAGAATCACACCCAGTCAAGCTCTGAGACATCGATTCTTCAGCCTGACCCACCTTGCTGTAGGATATGACCACAGTAAGTGATTTTGTATGTGTGTGTGTGTGTGTGTGTGTGTGTGTGTGTGCGTGTGCACTAATGTTTCTTACATGGTGGGGTCCAAAGACCAGGAGCCCACCAATGGTATGGGGCTCAAAAGCCTTTTGATTTAAACTAGATCAGAAGCCTCTCCTGACATGCCTGCTGCATTTTTTCCCCACTTGGCCCACAAGGTGACAAAGTATGGGTACGGGTATGTGAAAATTTTGCTCTCTAGCGCCCCCCTATGTGGTAGTGCCGCAGATGCACACTTCTGGAACGGCAACATTTTAGCCAATGAGACGCCTTAAAACTGAAGAAGGCAAAAAAAGAAGAAGAAGAAGAAGAAGAAGAAGAAGTACAACACGGTCACAAATTTTTCTGGACTTTGGACTTGGCGGTTGGCATAAACTGGTTTGTGACTGGATCAGGATGGCGACTCGGGTAGATGAAGAGGATGATGATATGAGGTTTGATGGCTGATCTCAAGTTTCTAGTAGGAGAGGACGAGGAAATAGGGGAAACAGGCGCGATATAAGTCAGAATAGTAAAAGAAGCTCGGAAGAGAAAAGTTCAGATGAAGACAGGAGAGTTGTCCGACAAAGGTTTTGAGGGAGGATTTTAAAATAATCCTTAAATTCAGAAAGGATGATGAGCGTGTTCACCTTAGTCCAATAGCATTGTCAAGATAATTAAAAAAGAAGCTAGGAGAGGTGGAAATGGCTACGATTTTTAGAGATGAAAACCTGTTAATAACATGTAAAACGGAAGAACAGAAAAACAAAGCCTTGGATATTGAATGTATTTGCAATAAAATTATAAGTGTATAAGACTCTCGGTGAAACCGTCACACCGTCATCACATTTAGCACGAAGTTAAAGATTCGGCTACAGCTGTGAAACCAAGGGTGGTGAATGTCACAGCTAAGGCAGTGGAAGAAGGGTTGCAATGTGCCGTTAGCTCACAGAAGGCAAGCTAGCTAAGCTAACAGGTAAAATGAATCAGATACGCCGATTAATGGATGACGGTGATGATAATAGCTTAACATTAATTCAAACCAAATTAATGGTGGAGCTCAGCAGGCTGGGGAGTTTTTAGAATTGCATGCTAATGTTAAAGGGATACTTTAACAAATTTAGGAAGAAGAAATAAACAAAGATCAAGCTAACTGGTTTGAACCCAAGGCTGATGCCTTTAGGGATTTTGCAGTGAGGGCTAAGGCTTGGATAGATGAGGCCCATCTACACATTGTAGAGGCTACAAAATGCAACCAAGAGGTGCAGCCATCAGATAGTGTATCCATGACGTCTTTCTCATCATTATAGCATGGTTCCAAGGTAACCTCTGTGTATTCTTCTCATGCATCATCTTGTGCTTCGTCTACTCGTCTAAAGACAGAATTGGAGAGAGCCATATTGCTAGCCCAAGCATCTGTTCTAAAACAGAGACACATATTGAGTAACAGGAAGCTAAACTAAAGAGAGATAGAGAGGAGCTGGAGATACAAACTGATTTAGCAGCATCTGATGCTAAAATTAAGCTCTTGAACGAGTTTGAAGGGCTTGTTATCTCATCCAGAACATCAATTCATGATGGAATGAACTCCGACTTGTGTTCAAACAAATCTTTAGATTTGCTAGCTCACAGGCAAGTAAAGTGTTCATTGCTCACAAACAGGCAAATAGTGCAGAGTAATGACATTCTACACAATGTTCAAAGACCAACTGCTGCAACTACTCGGGCAAGGGCAGAGACACCAGAGACTTTACAAGGTGTTGCTGAAATGCTAGCTAAGCAGTAAAGACTAGCCACTCTGCCCCCTCAGAACATTCCTGTGTTTAAGGGAGACCACCTAGAATATCAGCTGTTCTTAAGGGCATTCGAACACGGAGTCAAGGAAAATACAGAGAGCAGCAAAGACCGGCTCTACTTTATGGAGCAATATACTAGCAGACAGCCCAGGGAGCTGATAAGGAGCTGTCTCCATGGAACCCGAGCGTGGCTGTAGTGAAGCCAAGAGGCTTCTGGAAGAAAATTTCAGAAACGCTTACAAGATTTCAGTAGCATATATCAGATGACGGAGACACTTTCCATTCATTCGGCCTCTATCTCACAGGATGTCATAATGCTACGACTGATGTGGAGTACATGGAAGAGTTGGACAATGTAGCTAACATGTGTGCAATCATTGTCAAGCTCCCATACAAGTTGAGGGAAAGGTGAAGAAGTGTGGTCTGTGGTATTAAAGACAGAGAAAATCGCAGAGCCAAGTTCAATGACCTTGTGGACTTTGTCAACAAGCAAGCAAAGGAAGCCTTGCACCTACTATTTGGTGACATAAAGTGTAGTGTACTGATACTAATTGCTTAGCTGAATGATAATCATTAGTAGACCAACAGCGACCTAGGGGTGGTTAAGCTAGGCTCTCATATACCCCGGATGTTGACTGCTGCGCCAGTCGGAGAGTTACAATAAAGAGGACCAGACGTTGGGAATTGGTCTCCGGCTCAAATCACTGTTATGGATATATTAGCAGTATAAGATACATCCAGATAATATAGAGAATATATTACAGTGGCGACGAGGATGGGATACCTTTAATGTGAGAAGGTAATCCCAGTAGTTAATAAAAGCGGACAAAGCAACGTGATGCTACAAGCTAGCTTACAGCCAGCTAGCAAGAAAAGACTAGCTAGCCAAGCCAAGCACAAGCATGGCGCATTTCATCGGCAATATTGCTGAATACAAGGAAGGTAAAGAGGACTTCGAGTCGTACCTTGAAAGATTGGAGCAATGGATGATCGTTAATGAAGTGGAGGACGGTGTCATGTGCATAAACGACAGGCAAGGGAGTCGCGATTAATAACGTGCTTTATTCAGCCATCTGCTTCCAGTCCCCGACCCGGACAATCCCCAGAATGCCCCAGTACAGAACCGCGCTAAAACATATGGTTGCGTGCCCCTCCTCTTACGTACACAGCATGCTGGGCACTGTAGTTCTCATCACATCTCCCTCCTTTTAAAGAACATGTATATGTTCCAATGGAAACAATAACATTGCTAGATTATAAAACATAGCAACAGCAATACCATATTAGCAATTTGCTAATTAACAGCATAACCAGCTAACAATGAAGACATGTACTTCAAAATTCAAAAATTAACCTGAAGGGTGGGGTAGACTCCCCAGCCCTTCGACTGAGTGTGGGGATTATTCTGCCCCATTGCTCACTCAGTATCTAAACATCATACCACTTTGGGAGTTTTACAACACTGCCACTGGAGGTGATGGTGAACCCAGAGGGCCTTGCTGGCACGTCCGGCTCCGTGGGAGTGCCCGATGAGGTGGCGACCGGTGGGCTGAGTTGTTCCTGCTGCAAGTCATTGCTGTCTCTAGCTGGTTGGGTTGCAACAGTTGCAGGGGCAGGCACGGATTGCAGGTGCCTGCGGTTCCGTCTGAAGACAGCCCCGTCTTCCGTACGCACCGTGTAGGAGCGTGGTTCCCCTGAGGGATT
Source organism: Lampris incognitus (assembly GCF_029633865.1). Classification (NCBI taxonomy): domain Eukaryota; kingdom Metazoa; phylum Chordata; class Actinopteri; order Lampriformes; family Lampridae; genus Lampris; species Lampris incognitus. The sequence goes on along the minus strand of NC_079219.1, from coordinate 20,928,177 downwards.
CACCACGACTGCGGGCATGTTCCACCCCTTTTGCCCGTCTAGTTTGACTCGTACCCTCTCACCTGAGTGCAGTTCGGTTAGGGCACGTGCAGAGTGTTTCATGTCGAAGAAAAACTTATAAGCCTCTTTTGCCCTTTTGTCATTCTTCTCCACCACCTTGTGGTCGAAGAGCTGTGGCTGGAGTTTCCTCTCCAGCACAGGCATGTTTGTCCGGATCTGGCGGCCGGTCATGAGCTGCGCGGGGCTCGCACCTGTGGCAGCAATTGGTGTGGCGCGGTAGCACATCAGCGCTAGGTGAGGGTCAGGCTGCCGCAAAATTCTCTTGGCCGTCCCGACGGCCCTTTCAGCAGCTCCATTTGCCTGGGGGAAGTGGGGGCTGCAGGTTGTGTGGCGGAAATCATAGTTCCTACAAAACTGCCTAAATTCGGCTGACGTAAACTGTGTGGCATTGTCACTAATGAGTTCCCCAGGGACGCCCCATCGTGCGAACATACCTTTCAGCTGCTCAATCACCTGTAGACTGGAGGTGGTCCGTAACTGGGCGATCTCAATGTCCCTGGAATAATAATCAACCACTACCAGGTAGTTTTTTCCATCCTGCTCGCAAAGGTCTGTCCCAATCTTGTGCCATGGGCCGGGCGGCAGTGGTGTTGTACGTAGGGGCTCTTTGTACTGTGAGGGCTTATTGATTTGGCAGAATGTGCACTGTGTAACTTTCCGGTAAATGTCCGATCCGATGCTGGGCCACCAGACAGACATCCTGGCTCTTTCACGACACTTTGTAAGGCCTTGGTGCCCTTCGTGAGTCCTGTGTAGGATGTCTTCCTGATACACGGGGGGAATTACAATCCTGTCTTGGTACACGAGCAGCCCGTCTGCCTCGGACAGCGATGCCCTCGCAGCGTGGTAGCCATGCAGATAAAAGGGCACGTGCCTCGGCCATCCCTCTCTGGTGTACCCGATCACCCTCTGCATTGTGTTGTCCTGACGCGTGGCCTGCTTTAACATGTCCAGCTTCGTGCTCGACACCGGTTTGGTTTCGATCACAGCTTCAACATGCGCACGCATATCCCCGTCTGTGTCTGCCCCGCGGCCGTCCTGGAGTGGGTTCCTGGAAAGGGTGTCGGCCACCACCAGCTGTGAACCTGGAACATACACTGCTCTGGGGTTAAAACGCATTAGACGAATTAGAAGCCGCTGGCATCTCGGCAGCACTTTGTCCAGATCATATGCATTAATGAGGGGGGCCAGGGGCTTGTGGTCTGTCTGTAAGCTAAACTCAGCTAAGCCTAACAGATAACGGGAAAACCGCTCACAGGCCCACACCCCTGCAAGGCATTCCTTCTCTAACTGAGAGTATCTCTTCTCTGCATCTGTGAGAGTTCTGGAGCAGAAGGCAATAGGCTGAACTTTGTCCCCCTGAACCTGCAACAGTGCTGCCCCCAGCCCGTAACTACTAGCGTCCGCGCTCACAATGGTGGGCCTTGCTACATCATAGTATGCCAGGGCAGGAGTGGAAGACAACATTGCTTTTACCTTGGTGAAGGCTTGCTGTTGGGGCTCCCCCCACTGCAACTCTGCGTCTTTCTTCAGCAGCTCACTCACCGGGTGTAGCACCGATGACAGTTCGGGTAGAAACCTCCCCAGATAATTTACCATACCCAGCCACTGTCTCACCTGAGGGAAATTCTCGGGGCTCTGCATGTCTGAGATGGCCTTCACCTTGCCTGGATCTGGTTTGATGCCGTCTTTGCTGATGATGTGCCCGAAATATTGCAACTCACTCCTGCTGAAGCGGCATTTCTCCCGGTTGAGCTTCAGCCCCGATGTTTTGATTGTCTGCAGTACCGCCTCCAAGTTTCTATCGTGCTCGTCCTGGTCCTTGCCGTACACGAGTATGTCATCCATGACGACGACCGTGCCCTTGTGGTCTCTCAGCAGAATGCACATTTCCCTCTGGAAGATCTCCGGTGCCGATGTGATGCCGAACGGGAGCCGCTGGAAACAGAACCGGCCTCTGGGAGTAATGAAAGTGGTTAGTTTTACACATCTGGGATCTAGCGGAATTTGCCAGAAGCCAGACGATGCGTCTAGCGTTGTAAAAACCCCTGCCCCTGCTAACTTGGGCATAATGTCCTCCAGCGTGGGAAGCATAAACCGCTCGCGCTTAACAGCCTGGTTTAACCGCTTTAGGTCCACACAGATCCGTATCTTGCCGTTCTTTTTGACTACGGGCAGCATGGGTGTGCACCACTCTGTGGGCTCGGTCACTTCTGTGATGATCCCCAAGGACTGCATGCGTCGTCCACCTTTGGCATGAGAGGGAAAGGGACCCTGCGTGGCGTGCTGAGGGCATAAGGCTGTATATTGGGCTTAAGCTCATGACAGGTTCACAATTAAGCAATCCAATGTCCCCGAAAACATCTTCGCTAACCTGATCTGTTCTAAAAACTAGGCCCATTTCACATGCAGCTCTGCGACTCAATAGATTATTGGCATTTGGCCCTTTTATCACAAAAATCCCAATTTTGTGCATCTTCCCCCGTCTCTCCGTGCACGCCACAAATTTCCCCGCACACTGATTGATGTTTTAACCAGCTGTGGCCGTTCAGGCAGTAACCTATATATGCAGTCTGTGACATGGTAGTGATGTCCGCCCCCGTATCGATTTTAAAATTAACCAACTTGCCGTAGATCGGTAACTCCACTTGCCACTTTTTCTCAAAATCCATCCCCTCTATGCAACCGAGGAAGTAGGGGCGGCTTTCACTTTCCGCTTCGCCCTCATACGCATTATCCCGATAAACGACCTCCCTCACGTCTCTGGTTTTGCATACGGCAGCAAAATGTCCCAGCTTGTCACATTTCCTGCAACGCCTGTTGCGTGCAGGGCATTCCTGCTGCTGCCCGTGCGCGCGATTACATCGGGGGCAGGCTGTTTTGGGCCGCTGTGCGTCGCTGTGCGTTTCCGTTGCCCTTATTGTAGTGGTTGCTAGCGTTACTGCGGTCGCGGTTGGTATTGGCGCCCTGTGCTTTGCTAACTGCATTCAGTTCAGCTGTAATTCCTTCCGCATTTTGCTGTTTAACCAGTTCGAACTGACGGGGGGCCATTTGCACCGCTTTTCCTAGCGTGAGCTCATCTTCCATCTGCAACTTCTGTGACACGTCTCGGTCAGCAACTCCGATCACAACTCTATCACGAATGTGCACTTCCTTTAATGCCCCGAACTCGCAGTGTTCTGCCAACTCATATAAACTCCTCACCAAGGCCTCGACAGTCTCTCCAGCTCTCTGCGAGCGCTGGGGAAAACATGCACGTTCGTGGATTACATTTCTCCGTGGTACGAAATGCTCGTTGAACTTAATGACCACCCTGTCATAATCGTTAGCGTGAGAAGCCTCTTCGAACGTAAATGAATTAAAAATAGCTTCTGCATCTTTCCCCATTGCCTATATCAAGGATTTGACTTGGATCTCACCGTCCTCCGCATTTAGCTTGGTTGCTAGTCGAAACCGGGAAAACCTCTGAATCCAAATCGGCCATGCCGCCGGTTGCGTGAAATCAAATGCCTCGGGGGGATTACATTTTGCCATTCCTCGTCTCACCGGACCAACTCCGTTCCCGATTATTGAGGTAAGTGGATTCGAAGATCTTCTGACACCATGTCATGTGCATAAACGACAGGCAAGGGAGTCGAGATTAATAACGTGCTTTATTCAGCCATCTGCTTCCAGTCCCCGACCCGGACATTCCCCAGAATGCCCCAGTACAGAACCGCGCTAAAACATATGGTTGCGTGCCCCTCCTGCTGGGCACTGTAGTTCTCATCACAGACGGTAAAAAGGCAAATGTTTTCCTGTCTGTGATAGGCGCAGAAGCCTATGGCCTACTAAAGAACCTCTGCATACCAGAAAAAACCGAGTAGCCTCACGTATGCAGTACTGAGCGGGAAACTAGCATCCCATTATAAACCCAAGCCACTAATCATAGCTGAACGTTTTAGATTTCAGAAAAGAAACCAACTAGAAAATGAGTCAGTGTCTGATTATGTGGTTGCTTTAAAGCACCTGTCCACACATTGTGAATTCGGTCAGCATTTAAATGAAGCACTGAGAGACCGATTTGTTAGTAGGTGGAGGCTATTCAGAGAAAGTTGCTCGCAGAACACAATCTGACTTTTGCAAAAGCATGTGAGCTGGCCTTATCTATGGAAATGGCGTCAAAGAATACGCTGGAGTTTGCCAGCAAACCAAGCGGAGCTGCAACTGTGAATAAGATAGACAAGAAGAGAACAAGCAAGGGTGCGTGGAGAAGCAAGTCGTCCACCAGCAAGTGGAAAAGCAAGCAACCTACCAGTGATAACTCTAGACCACAGAGAACAGAAATGCACCAACCCTGTTACCGATGTGGAGGTAACAACCATGCAGCTCAGGTATGTAGGTATAAAACCGAGACATGCCACAAGTGTTCCAAGGTAGGGCACATAGCAAGAATGTGTTAAACTAAAAATAGACAGGGACATACACAGTATGTGGCTGAAGACCACAGTCCAAGTGAGAGAGGAGATGGAAATGAGGATGAACTGTTTGGTGCATATCCGATGAATACAGTGTTCTCCACGAATACAGTTGGTAATGGAAAAAATGACATTAAGGTCAATATTAAGTTAGAAGGAAACCCTGTAGACATGCAGCTTGACACAGGAGCTGCCGTAACCCTGGTATCTGAGATAGTGTACAAGGAACATCTCTCACACCTGCCACTGAAAGAAAGTAAAGTGCGTCTGTCAACCTTTTCCGGTGAGAACATTCCCTTGATGGGCCAAGTGACTGTCAACGCGAAATATGACAACCAGAGTGGAGATTTACCTCTTGTGATTGTGAAAGGTGACAGACCAGCCCTCCTTGGCCGTAACTGGCTGGCCAATTTTAAACTAGACTGGGCAAGCATATTCTCAGTTACACCAGCAGGGGGCAGTGATAACACAGATGTAGAGGCAGTGTTACAGAGACACAAAGCAGTATTTGCTGAGGAGCCTGGCACTATTCGTGAATTTAAGGCAAATATCAAAGTGAAGCCAGATACAAAACCTGTCTTCAGAAAGGCAGACCAGTGCCATACGCACTAAAAAGACGCAGCTAAAAAAGAGCTAGATAGGCTGGAAAAAGCTGGTATAATCTCAGAGATAGACCATAGTCAGTGGGCTGCCCCGATTGTAGTTGTACCCAAATCAGACAAGTCAATTCGTATCTGTGGAGACTATAAAGTCACGGTTAATCAGAGTGTGGAAGAGGAGACCTATCCACTACCGAACGCCGAGGATCTCTTCGCCACACTGGCCGGGGGCACTCTCTTTAGCAAATTAGATCTCTCACATGCCTACCAACAGCTTGAGTTAGAGAAGGACTCAGAGAAGTATTTAACAATAAATACCCACAAAGGACTGTATGTTTATCACAGACTTTCATATGGAGTGTCGAGTGCACCTTCTATGTTCCAGAATGTGATGGACCAGATACTACAAGGCTTAGAGCATGTGACCTGCTTCCTCGATGACATACTAGTCACAGGCAGAACAAGAGAGGAGCACCTGAGGAACCTAGATGAGGTTTTGAGCCGACTGGAGAGCTACGGGGTAAGAGTGAAAAGAGCAAAATGTGACTTCATGCAGGAGAAAGTAGAGTACCTGGGGCATCCGATAGATAAAGAGGGACTTCACCCCACAGAGACAAAGGTTGCCGCCATCGTAAATGCACCCCAGCCCACAAACGTCACAGAGCTACGGTCATTCCTAGGACTGTTAAACTATTATGGCCGTTTCATGAAAGATCTGTCGACCGTATTGCAGCCACTACACCAACTCCTGAAGAAGGAAATCGAGTGGAAATGGACACCAGAGTGTGCAGCAGCATTCAAGGCTGCCAAAGAACAGTTGGTGAAAAGCTCAGTAGTAGTACACTACGACACGCAGAAACCACTGAGATTAGCTTGTGACGCATCCCCTTACGGGATAGGTGCGGTAATGTCGCACATAATGGAAAATGGGGACGAGAAACCAATCGCCTTTGCGTCACGTACGTTGACAGAGGCAGAGAGTAAATATAGTCAGATAGAGAAGGAGGCGTTGGCCATAATATTTGGCGTGACCAAATTTCATAAATATCTCTATGGCCGCAAATTCAGTTTAATAACTGACCACAAACCCCTCCTTGCCATCTTAGGACCCAAGTCAGAAATCCCTACACTAGCCGCTTTGCGTATGCAGAGATGGGCACTGAGGCTTATGGCTTATGACTACAGTATAGAGTACAGAACGTCAGCGGACAATGCAAATGCGGATGCGTTATCTAGACTGCCGGGGAAAGAAAAGGAGAACACAGCGGAGGAGAACAGCATCTTTTATTTCTCATTAGTAGATGAGCTACCCGTGCAGGCTACAGAGATTGCACAGAGCACTCTCAAAGACCCAGTCCTATGCAAGGTACTGGAACTGACCCGGTCTGGATGGCCGAGTTACATCAACGATGACACACTGAAACCGTACTTCAACCGAAGGAATGAACTGTCTGTGGAACAAGGATGCATTCTGTGGGGAATTCGAATTATCATCCCACCAGCACACAGAGAACGACTACTGTACGACCTACACCAAGGGCACCCCGGAGGGTGCAGGATGAACATTTTGGCGAGGGGCTATCTATGGTGGCCTCAGTTGGACTGTGATACCGAACGTGCAGTGCAGCAATGTGATGCTTGTCAGAGTGTGAGGAAACTACCAGCAGTAGCACCACTACACTGCTGGCAGTGGCCTACGAGAGTGTGGCAGAGGCTACATATTGACTTTGCAGAGAAGGATCAGCAACACTTCCTAGTGTTAGTAGACACAGTCATTCAAAATGGCTTGAGGTGATCCCCATGGCAACAACTACCGCCGCCAAAACGATCGAAGTGCTGCGGAGCATCTTTTCGTCATACGGTCTTCCTGAGGAGATCGTCTCGGACAACGGTCCACAATTCACCTCGCTGGAGTACAAAACATTCATGAAAAGCAACGGCATTAAGCAGACCTTGGTACCAGCGTACCACCCTGCTTCTAATGGTGCCGCAGAGAGAGCAGTCCAGAAGGTGAAAGCTTCACTTCTGAAACAGCTGCTCGATGAGAAGAAACAAAACGTCACTATTACAGTGAAACACAGGCTCGCCAACTTCCTGTTGTCATACAGGACCACACCACACAGCGTTACAGGTTGCACACCAGCAGAACTGTTCCTCAAACGTCAGCCTAGGACCAGGTTCAGCCTGCTGAAGCCAGACCTCGCTCGAGTGGTGGGGGCCAAACATCAAAAGCAGAAGGACTATCATGACCAACCCGCCTCGAAGCTGAGACATCTGTCAGAGGGGGACTCAGTACTGATCGGAAACTTCCGTGGAGGAAAGGAGAGGTGGACGAAAGGGACAGTGGAAAAGAGACTCGGACCAGTCACTTACCTGGTGTGGAATGGAGTGAACCGACGTTCAGTCCACATTGACCATCTGCTGTTCGACCGACCCTCCAGTCCTCCTGAGGCATTTCAGTTTCAGGATGACCAGATGGGCATCAGCAACACCTACCCTGCAGTTGCGGATTTGGGGGGGAAAGGCACACCTGGAGCCGTAGGTGCTAGCCCGTACTCACCTGAAGATACACCCGTTCCAAGGATGCAGGCTCCGGAGAAGCTTGCAACACCCTTACGAGGTTCGGTGGGCAAGGCCGTGTCGCCTCCTCACCGAGCATCCACTTCCCCTGAGGTGGTTGAGCGCCGGTACCCTCAGAGAGAGAGGTCACCTCCAAAACGACTGTCTCTGTAAGATCAGCCGAGTTCCTGAATAAAAGAGTTCCTGAGAGACTAAATTGTTCAACTCCTGTTCAGGAAAAAATGTGAAAAAGAGTTCCTGAGACTGATATGTAAATGGGCAAATGTGGGTCGAAGTGGGTTGTGGAACCAGTAATGACCAAGTAAAAGATGTTGAAAGTAATTTGCCATATCAGCATGTTTTAGAGTGATAATATTTTATTAGGGGAACTTCATAGTTTAAGGGGGAGGAGTGCAGTATACTGATACTAATTGCTTAGCTGAATGATAATCATTAGTAGACCAACAGCGACCTAGGGGTGGTTAAGCTAGGCTCTCATATACCCCGGATGTTGACTGCTACGCCAGTCGGAGAGTTACAATAAAGAGGACCAGACGTTGGGAATTGGTCTCCGGCTCAAATCACTGTTATGGATATATTAGCAGTATAAGATACATCCAGATAATATAGAGAATATATTACACAAAGAGCTCTTTGAGGCAAAGTCCAGAGAGGCTTCAGGAGAGGAATACCATGGATCCAGCTGTAGTTCAAGTAGTTCAAGTACTTTATTTGTCACATGCACAGAAATACAAAGTAAAACATGCAGGAAAATTACCACAGTTACGTTCTGTATGTTTAGAACATGAAATTAGAAATGCACAGATAAACAGAGGAAGTGTAGTGGTTGTCTTTTTTGATTAAGAGAAGGCATACGATATGATGTGGGGAGAAGGATTTTAACCAGACTTGTAAATTAGGCATCAAAGGTAGAATATATAGATGGATTAAGGACTTTTTGCAAGGAAGATCAACACAAGTTAGAATAGGAAAGACATATTCAGTAAATTTTGTTGTTGAAAATGGAACACCTCAAGGAAGCGTAGTAAGCCCTTTATTATTTTCCATAATGGTAAATTATGTATTTATGGGAATTGAGAATGAGATGGGCCTTTCACTTTTTGCAGATGATGGAGCAATTTGAAAGAGGGAAGAAACTTGGAATTCATTATAAAAAAAACTGCGGGGGGCTATTATGAAAGTAGAAGAATGGTCATATAAATGGGGTTTTAAATTTTCAGTTGATAAGACAAAGACAATATTCTTTACAAGGAAAAGAATTGGTAATGAAATAAAACTAAAATTATATAATCAAGAATTGGAAAGAGTGAAACACCAAGTTTTTAGGGATATGGATTGATGAAAGAATTACATGGCTTATACATATTCAGAAAGTAGTGGACAAATGTAAGAAGGTACAAAATGTAATGAGGTGTTTAGTTGGAAGTGAATGGGGGGCAGATAGAACTGCTTTGAAGACCATAAACAGTGGTTTAACTTGGTCAGTATTAGATTATGGTTGTGTGGGGAATGGGTCAGTAGCAAACATAAAATTAGATAAAATACAGTATCAAGCTTTGAGATTATGCACAGGTGCATTTAAAACAACCCCAACAACAGTACTACAGGTGGAAATGAGAGACATGCCACTAGAAATAAGAAGGATACAGCTATCCTTGAACTACTGAGTTAATTTACAAGGCCATAGTCAGGATCATACAACACTAGACACTTTAATCCTTGTTGGGAAAAGGAGAGGAGGGAAACACAAAGCTTTGGATGGACAATAACACAGAATATAACTTTAAGTAGATCAATTAAATGTAGCCGGGTGGTAAATCTGTTAAATATGTTAAATGATTTTCCACTTAAATTTAGTATAGTTTAACTGTTAATATATGTAATTGTTACACTGTCAAGCCATGTAAAATGTAATTTGATGTATTTAAATTGTGAGGCAGATTGTGAGTGTATTTTTATAGTTTTGGTTGTCATTGCATGTTTTGACCAGTAAGTGGCAGTGGCGGACTTTTATTGTAACTCCGTGCAAGTTATCCAAGTGCATCTTGGGTATTCTTTCTTTTTTTATTGTGTGGAGCGCCTGAAGATTGCGGTGTGACGAGGCTCTGACTCCGTTGTAAGTAAGGGTAAATATCTTGTGAAATATACCTGTAACATTATTCCAAACAATATTGTATGTCGGTAATTTGACAAGATGGTTTGATTTAGACGCTACTGGAGTTGATGTTCGGTGATTTTGGGCGCGAGCCGTCGACCACTGTTCGCCATTGCAGGCATGACAAGGTAATGTTGGCGTGAATAAAGCCACACCATGCCATTGCATTTGGGATGTAAAGGTTTTATATGCATTTTAATTCTGTTTAAAGGTAACTGACAGAGTGAGAAGTTGCGCGATCTTCAGGAAGTTCCACATGTCTTTGTTAAACCCTGTTTAACGTACATAGTCCACTGCCGTATTTTGCACCGTATTTTGTATTTATTATTTCCCTTTTTAAAATCTTTTCTGTTAAACTTGCCACATCTGTGAACATTTATGAGCTGTTTGCTCGAAAGACACAGGAATGTATGCACTCAGTAAAACGATCTGCATTCGAAGGTTCAAACAATAAAATTAAAGCTACAAGAACCCCGGAAGTAATTGTGTCCTGTGTGGTATCTAATTCCACGGGCTACATAAACATTAGTCCAACAGTGCCTTTGCCAACAATACCAGCTTGGATATTTCAAGATGTCACAGTAGATTTCACATTATTAGAAAAGAAGAGTAAAGATAAAGAATTTAATTATTATTCACATACCATATAGGCTTATATTGATAATTACCACAGTTACGTCCAGATTTATATGGATGCATCAAAGAGTTCAGTAAATAAAGTAGGAGTAGCATTTATTGTTACAGAATTTCACATTAAAGTCGGGAAAAGGATCAGTGAGGAAATATCAGTGTACACAGCAGATATACTTGCAATATTGTTAGCAGTGCAGTGGATAGAGGACACGAGACCATTGAGAGCAATTATTTGTTCAGACTCAAGTTCATCACTGGCCAGTTTTACAATCATTCAGACAGCAGACCAGACATTTTAATAGAGGTACAACAAACATTATATAGAATTCAGATGATGGTTCTTATAGTATCATTTTTATGGGTATCAGCACACATTGGCATTGACGGAAATGAAATAGCAGATAGGTTGCAAAGAAGACTACAAAACACAATCACTTTGATTTGGTAGTTACTTTAAGCAAGACAGAAATAAAGCGCATTATTAAGCACAGATTGAAGGAAAGATGGCAAAAGCAATGGGAGGAAGAGAGGAACAGTTTAGTTTTACAGAGTTCAAAGGAAAGTGGGGGAAATGAGGTGTGCAGGAAGGAACAGGAGAGATGAGAATAATTTCAAGACTCTGATCTGGACACACTGGACTAAACAGTACACTTTAAAATAGGCAAACACAATACAGGCAGATGTGACTACTGTGGGCAAGAAGAAACAACAGAGCATGTTATGATATATTGTCAGAAATATGAGGCAGAAAGAAGGCGTATGACTCAACATCTCAGGAAAATAAAAGTACAGTTTGATTTAGTAGTTATTTTACAGAAGAATTCATCTGAGTGTCATAAAATTTTGTCTCAGTTTCTTAGAGTAACCACTTAAGAGGATTTGAGGGGTTTTTCGTTGTTTTTTTGTTTTTTTTGGGGGGGGATCGTGTAACTAAATAGACGTTCTGATCCACACGCCGTACCAGCTGATGGCGGTAATGCACTAATTCGTCGTTTGCCAACCGTCAATACACACAAAGAAGAAAAAGCCGAAGAAGAAGACCACCACCAACAACAACAACACGATGCATTAGCACAACCAGCCCCTGAACTTCTTGCACTTCGGCGCTAATATTTAGCTCGGCGGCCGAGGTAATCTCGTTTTCTGGCGTTAGCTATCTTGTTAGCTAACGTTAGCTGGTTAGGGTCATTGCAAGACATTTCTCAAACGATTTCATTGCTTTCTACAATTCTATCTTCTCTTCTTTCATGATAGGACTGAGATAGCCATCGGTAGTTCGCTACTGTAGTTTATTTTAAACGATTTAAAAGTTTTAATTTTGTGACTGGCGGCCTGTCCAGAGTGTCTCCCCGCCTGCCGCCCAATGACTGCTGGGATAGGCTCCAGCATCAACGAGACCCTGAGAGCAGGATAAGCGGTTTGGATAATGACTGGATGGATAACTGAAGTAGTGCTATTAATGAAATCGGCGCTGTTATTTGGCTCGGTGGCCGATGTTATCTCGTTTACTGAAGTTAGCTATCTTGATAGCTAGTTGGATAGTGCCAGTGCAAGGCAGTTACATAGCATGCTCCGTGATTCCCGGTTGTGGCTAGATTTTTTTATTTTTTTTTGTGTATGTTTTTTTTCCTTACTTTATTGATACTTTAAATACATTCAAACAAAGCAAAATAGAGACACAGGAGACACCACAACCGGTTGTTATGAGATGGGATAGAGCCACGGACGGAAGTGACACAAAATCTCGCCGGGCGCTTCATCTAGCCACAACCCTAGCTGACCTCCTGAGAGACACGTCGGCAAATCCAGAAGAAGCCCACGAAGGCTATTTTCAGTTTCCCGTCGCGTAGATTTTTTTGAGAGGATTTAAAAAAAATGACACTAAGTAACGTTAGCTAGGTAGATAGTTTAGTTAGTTAGGTAACGTTTTATATTGACTAAGCTGGATTGCTGGCATTGGGAAGCAGTAGCTATGCACACGTAATAGTGATAGTTCATTTAAAATACACAATTACCCGTTTTTATTACATGACATTGTAGTTATTTTAAGTAAAACTAATTCATCCGACTCATCATTCATGGCTTTAAAAACCAAAGTCCAAACTCGGGGTAGTTCAAGACGTTAGCTAGTCTTGCTATTGCCATAGCAATGAAATACGCCCGGCGAGATTTTGTATCACTTCCGTCCGTGGTTCTATCTCATCTAGCCACAACCGTGATTCCCATTCCCGTTGCTGCTAAACCAAGTAAGCTGCGTTTTTTTCTGGGAAAAAAAACGCTATAACTTTTACATTTCTCAACCGTTTAAATGCTTTCACGTGGATACAGCTGGCCAGTATATGACAAGGACTACTCCACGTAGATCATAAACCCTTGAATATAAAGATGACTCATTGAAATTGGTTGATTAGTTATTGATTAGGTCATTTTCTCATGTTGGGTACATGTGTAATGAATTAGAAATTATTTTCGCAGAGCCATAATGATTAAAAGGAAGACGAGGATACGGCCTGCTGAAGATACAGCGTCATGCATCCTGTCTTTGAGGGACAAGCCATTGTTTATGGAAAGATTTATTGATAATAACAAAGGTATGTACAGGGATGTACAGGTCCTTTCGGGGGCAGCATATTACACAAGTGCATTTCTTAGTACTATTCTTTAACATACACATATGCGGAACAAATATTTAGGCTACATGTTTCTGTTTGCAAAAAACTGCCTTTAAGCTGCTGATTTTGTAAAATCCAATACAGCCAGCTATAGGCAAGTCTACATAAGCCTGACTTCTATCATAAATGTTTACAGTTAACACAGGTGAAATAAACTAAAGTGCGCCACATTTCTTTCAGTGACATATTGCCTTTGTCGCATCCTGTCTATATTAATTCTAAATGCCTCTCTTTGTAGTTGGAATATGATAAAAGGCTATATTTGTGTTATTACACTGGAGCTCTCTAGATCTTTGGCTCCAACTTATGTTGGTTTTAAAGGCAGTAGGCTATAACATAATTTTGTTAAGGTGAGACCTCATTTAATGTACATGTGGTAGGTCATGCTGTATGTGAAATGTTAAGATGACTAAATAGGGGTGGGTGATATGGCCCTAAAATAATATCACGATAATTCAGGGTATTTCTGCGATAATGATATTCTTGACAATATGACAAGATACTCCTCGCAGGATTTTTGGCTCCCCTCGTACTCAGCCTGGTCCTTCTGCTTTGTGGTAGTGAAATAAGTTTGTTGTATTGCCACTTTTGTTGTTACAGTCTTCTTGCACTTCTTACATATTACCATAGTTTGTTTTACATCTGATCTTTTGTAACCAAACCACTTCCACACTGCTGAAGTCGATCCCCTTTTTGGAACTAACTCCTCCGTCGTGGAGCTGATAGCAATGTTACTTTAGCTTTCAGCCATGCACCGTTTAGGATTTTATAAGTCAGCAGAAGCACCTTTAACTCTGATATAACATGGATAGCAATCCAATGAAGGGACGCAAGAATTGGTGTAATAGCTTGTTTGCGGTCACATGATTCTGATGACGCGCGAGATTCAGATGGAGGGCAGCAAGTTAAAGCAGAATGGATGAGATGGAGCTAGTTTAGCCCGAACTGTGCTAGTTTAGACGATATTATGAGAGAAAGGTATAAACAGAAAGTAAGATATGTTGGACATTAGCCTTATGTTATGAAGAGTGATTTTTATTTATTTATTTATTTTGACGAAGTGGTCACTGCACACGCGCTTTATCCGACTCCGCTCCTCCCGACCACAGACGACGGTTCGCAAGCCATTTTTTCCGGCGTTTTCGGTCAATTTCTTGCATTTTTTCTCTCTCATGAACAACAACTTTTGGTACTCAATAAAAACTCCTTGTGGTTTCTCAGTTAATGATGCCAAACATAGGCATTTCGAAAGTTTGCGATAGTGCTTCCTATGTAGAAAATCACTTCCTGCCCTCCATCTGTAGTTCATGACATCATATGCAAACAACCTATATGGTCAAATTTTCTAGTTTTAGTTAGGATTCTAGCTGCAGCATTCTGAACCATCTGAAGACTTGTAGCACTAGCATGTGGCAAACCTGAAAACAGAACATTACAATAATCAAGTCTGGGTGAAACAAATGCATGTATTAGAGTCTCTGTATCAGCCATGGACAGAAAAGATTTAATTTTAGCTGTTACATAAGTTAAAAAAAGGTAGTCTTGGTGATTTCATTAATGTGCTTATCAAAGAACAGGCTGGGGTCAAATGTAACACCACCACACTTTGTGAAATCACAGAGTTTTCAATTATTATTGTTACTCGATCAAATTGGTGGCTATGTCTAACAGGGCCAATGAACAGCATCTCATTTTTATCCAAATCTAAAAGCAGGAAATTTAGTTACATCCAATTTTTCACATAGCAATGGGAATTTATTCCATGACTGTGTATAATTTGGCCAAGAAGTGAAATATAAAGAGAGAAAAGTAGAAGGCCAAGAACCGAGCTCTGCGGTACACCATATTTAACGTCAGAGATTTTTTATGTAGTATTATTATAGCAGACACATAAATAAGTCGGATGAGAGATGAGACCTAAGCCAGAGACTGGTACCAAAATTACATTTTGTTTGTTTGTTTGTTATTTTAAACTGCTGGCAACAGTGCCAGTAGTAAGTGATAAATTAACAATTTCCAACATTGTAGGTCCCAGGAAAGGCCAGAGGTCTTTAAAAAGTTTTGCTGGTAAAGGGTCATGTAGATAAGTAGTTGGTTTAGAAGCTGACATGAACTTTGTTGAAGTATCGAGAGTGTTAGGGTTTGCACCCGACCCCAAGAGCACAAACACAGAAGGCACAATATAGCGGGACCAACAGGCTAATTTATTGAAGAGAAAACTCAGGAAGTCCACTCTCACCAGGAAACGCGAAGTCCACCTTTAAGCCGGGAACCGTGGAGTCGCCCTTTAATCCGGGAACAGTGGAGTCGGCCCTTAATCCAGGCAGGAGGGGGGGGGTAAACAGGAGGATACCAAAGGAGAACGGAAAATCGCAGCAACGCTGGAGTGAAGAAATCCTCTTCGTAAACGGAAAGCAGCGCACAGGGGAAGGGGAGCAACGAGGAAGGTCCAACAGAGAAATCTCCAGGGAAGATCCAGGTAAGTAAACAAACTTCGATGAGCAGGACAAGCACAAGTACTCTCCCAGGGAACGGCACGAACTGGCAACAAGCTGAGAGTGACACAGCCAGATATAGGGAGGTGATTGCCAACAGGTGAGTGGAGGGGTAACGAGGAAACAGGCATCAGGTGGAGTTGGCAGAGCTCCGGGTACGCTTACACTGCAGAGCGGGTGTGGAGCGGGGAGACGTTGAGCCTTGGCCAAGGTTACACTGCAGAGCGGGTGTGGAGCGGCGAGACGTAACAGTACCCCCCCCTCTACGGGAGCCACCTGGCGACTGACCTGGCGCCCCCGGGTGGGCACGGTAGAAGTCGGCGAGTAGAGAGGGATCCATAATGAGCTTCCGCGAAATCCAACTGCGCTCCTCAGGTCCATAACCTGCCCAGTCCGTGAGATACTGGAACCCGCGGCCGCAGCGCCGGACTTTAAGCAGCCGGCGGACCTTCCATTGAGGATGACCATCTACAAATTCCGGAGGCGGAGGCTCAGGAACCGGGGGCATAAGAGGACTGCTGGAGACGGGCTTAACTCGAGAGACGTGGAAGACAGGATGAATGTGCATGGAGGAAGGCAGCTTCAGCCGAACAGCTGCCGGGCTCAGGACTTTCTGGACTTCAAAAGGACCAATGAAGCGGGGCGAGAGTTTCTTGTCGGTTGTCTGGAGGGGAACGTCCTTCGTGGACAGCCAGACCCTCTGTCCCTTCTTGTACTCCGGCGCAGGGGTACGTCGCCGGTCAGCCCCTCTGCGAGCGCGCTCCCCAGCCTTGAGCAGTGCTGTCCGGATGGTCCTCCAGACACGCTGACAGCGTCGCAAGTGGAGCTGTACGGAGGGAACGGCCACTTCATCCTGCTGTGGGTCGAACAGGGGAGGTTGATACCCCAGGGATGCCTCGAATGGAGAAAGTCCAGATGCAGAGCTGACCAGGGAATTGGTGGCGTACTCTACCCACGGTAGGTAGTCACTCCAGGTGGAGGGCTTGCTGTTACATACACAACGCAACGCTGTCTCCATGCTCTGGTTTGCCCTCTCGGTCTGACCATTTGTTTGGGGGTGGTAGCCCGAAGACAGACTTACTGTGGCTCCGATGCCTTTACAAAATGCACGCCACACTTGTGAGGTGAACTGAGGACCTCTATCGGAGACTACATCTGATGGCAGGCCATGAAGCCGGAAGACATGTTGCATCAAGAGGTCCGCGGTCTCAGCAGCCGAAGGAAGTTTGGGAAGGGCTATCAGATGGACGCCCTTGCTGAAACGGTCTATGACGGTGAGAACCACAGTGTTTCCCCGAGAAGGTGGTAGTCCGGAAACGAAATCCAAAGCCACGTGAGACCAGGGGCGGCTAGGAATAGGGAGTGGCTGCAACAGACCAGATGGCGCCTGGTGAGAGGCCTTGCTGCGGGCGCAAACAGTGCAGGCCGCTACAAAGCTCTTGACATCCTCCCGCATAGTTGGCCACCAGAAGCGCCGAGCGATGAACGACTGGGTACGACTAACTCCTGGGTGACAGGAGAAACGACTGCTATGACCCCACTGAAGAACTCGAGACCGAACAGCATCTGGGACGAAGAGGCGACGGGGTGGCACGTTACTCGGAGCGGGTTGAGCACGTTGGGCAGTGCGAACAGCCGACTCAAGACCAAAAGTGACCACACCGACCACTCTAGCCGCAGGGAGGATGGGTTCAGGCTCTTCAAACGCGCCTTCCTTCGGGTGTAGCCGAGACAGGATGTCAGCCTTTACGTTGCGTGTCCCAGGACGGTAAGTCAGAACATAGTTGAAACGACTAAGGAAGCCAGCCCACCGAGCCTGACGACTGTTGAGACGTTTGGCTGCCCTCAGGTGAGTCAAGTTCTTGTGGTCCGTCCAGATGAGAAACGGGTGCTCAGCGCCCTCGAGCCAGTGGCGCCATTCCTCCAGAGCAGCCACTACAGCCAGTAACTCCCGGTTTCCAACGTCATAATTCTGCTCGGCCGGCAGAAATCGGCGGGAGAAAAAGGCGCAAGGATGGAGTTTCTGGTCCTCAGCCGACCGCTGGGAGAGCACCCCCCCTACGCCTGAATCCGAGGCATCAACCTCTACCACGAATTGTCTCTTGGGGTCAGGATGGAGCAGCACTGGGGCCGAGGTGAACCTTGTCTTGAGGACTTGGAAAGCAGAGCTGGCAGCAGGAGACCAGATGAAGGGTTTGGCTGGGGAGGTCAACGCAGTAAGCGGTTCTGCCAGCTGGCTGTAGTTGCGAATGAATCTCCGGTAGAAATTTGCGAACCCTAGAAAACTCTGCAGCTCCTTACGGTTGGTAGGTTCCGGCCAGTCCACCACTGTCTGGACCTTGCGGGGATCTGCTCTGGTCCGTCCCTTCTCTACGCTGAATCCCAAGTAATCCACAGAGGGGGAGTGAAACAGGCACTTCTCCGCCTTGACGTAGAGTTGGTTCTGGAGGAGGCGCTCCAGTACCCTGCGAACATGCTGGACGTGTTCCTCAAGAGACTGGGAGAAAATGAGGATGTCGTCCAGGTAAACGACGACAAACACATCCAACATGTCACGGAGTACGTCGTTCATAAACGCCTGAAACACTGCTGGTGCGTTTGTGAGTCCGAACGGCATCACCAAGTACTCATAGTGGCCTCGGGGTGTTTTGAAGGCGGTCTTCCACTCATCGCCTTCCCTGATTCGCACGAGGTGGTAAGCGCTCCTCAGGTCTAGCTTGGTGAAGATGGTCGCCTGTGAGAGAGGCTCAAAAGTCGAACTTATAAGTGGAAGCGGGTACTTGTTCTTAATGGTGATTGCGTTCAGTTGCCGGTAGTCAATACAAGGTCGAAGTCCCCCGTCCTTCTTCTTCACAAAAAAGAACCCTGCAGCAACAGAGGAAGACGAGGGCTTGATGAGACCTGCAGCAAGGGACTCGGTGATGTACTCATCCATGGCCGCCTTCTCAGGGAGTGACAAGTTGTAGAGGCGGCTACTGGGAAGAGTAGCCCCAGGACGGAGATCAATGGCGCAATCATACGGGCGGTGAGGCGGGAGTGACTTAGCACGGGTCTTGCTAAATACCTCACCAAGGTCATGATACACAGGGGGCACGGAGGAGAGATCAGGAGGCAGGGGAGTAGGCGAGCTCAAAGGCGTAGCACTAGGAGCTGCACGAAGGCATTGGGCATGGCAAGTAGAGCCCCATCCAAGGACTGTGCCTGTGGACCAAGAGATGTGGGGTTCATGGTGTCTGAGCCAGGGGCGTCCCAAGATAACTGGATTAAGCGGGGAACGTATGATGTAAAATTGCATTGTCTCTGTGTGGTTACCTGCAACGGTGAGAGTAACGGGGACGGTCCGCTGTGTGATACAGGCTAATCTCCGGTCATCCAAGGCAAACGCATCAATGGGGGTCCCAAGAGACTCAAGGGGAATGTCTGCCTGCGAGGCAAAGTCAAGGTCCATAAAACTATCATCTGCTCCGGAATCAATCAGGGCTCCAAGGGAAAGTCTCTGGCCCGCCCAGACTAAAGCAATAGGAACAAGATGGCCGCGAGATTCGGACCCACGGGAGAAGGAAAGGCGGCTTACTAGGATCTCCCTTGGTCCTGGTAAGCCTAATCTTTTGGCCGTGAGGGACAGTCGCGGAGTCGGTGCCCCTTAAGACCACAGTACAGGCAAAGACCTGCCTTGAATCGGCTCTCCCGTTCAGCAGGAGTAAGTCTAGCACGTCCTACCTCCATCCGCTCTTCTACATCCCCAGGTGGCGTTGTCGCGAAAGAGTCAGAGGAGGGATTGGCCGGGGAAACGGGAACAGCGGTTCGGTCTGACGCAGAGGTAGTTCTGGGATTGAAGGAAGTTCCACGCAAGGCCTTCTCACGCTTTCTCTCCCGGATACGTCCATCAATGCGGATAGCGAGAGCAATGAGGTCATCCAGAGATGAGGGTTCTTCTCGGGTAGCAAGTTGATCCTTCACCGCCTCGCTCAATCCTCTACGAAAAGTGGCACGCAGGGCCTGGTCATTCCATCCGCTCTCAGCGGCAGCCAGGCGGAAGTCGACGGAGTAATCTGTGACGCTGGCGCCGCCCTGCTGGATGTTATTCAGTCGTGAGTCAGAATCCCGACCGCTTACCGGATGGTGGAAAACCTTACGTAGCTCTGTGACAAAGTCTCTATAAGAGTTACAGTAGCTGGCCCCCATGGACCAAGAAGACGTAGCCCACTGCGCTGCTCGACCACTGAGCAGGTTGGTCACGTAAGCGATCTTAACAGCATCACTGGAGAACACGGTGGGCTGGTGTGTGAAAACAAGCTCACACTGCATAATGAAGGTAGAGCAAGTTTCAAAGTTACCGTCAAATGGGCGTGGACTGGTAATGATGGTTCCACGGGGTAAATAAACAGGAACCGGAGGATCTACTGGAGCGGCGGCCACAGGGGGCGCACTTGCTGGCGGTACAGGCTGGTTCAGCTGCTGGTTGGCAAGAGCTGCTGAAATGGTCTGCAGTTGTTGCATGATCTCTGCCTGCTGACTCGCCATCGCCGCCTGCTGGACAGCTAAAGCTTCCACAGAAGCTTGCAGGGGTTGAACTTGAGACTGGAGACCCTGCACAGCAACCGAAGCCTCTTGTAATTGCTGGGAATGGGCGTTGGTAATCTGAATTTGTTTTACTAGGGCTGCTTGCACCGGATTGGCTGTGGGTGTGCCGTCTGTGCTGGCTGGGGTCGTCATGGCCAGTTCGTACTGTTAGGGTTTGCACCCGACCCCAAGAGCACAAACACAGAAGGCACAATATAGCGGGACCAACAGGCTAATTTATTGAAGAGAAAACTCAGGAAGTCCACTCTCACCAGGAAACGCGAAGTCCACCTTTAAGCCGGGAACCGTGGAGTCGCCCTTTAATCCGGGAACAGTGGAGTCGGCCCTTAATCCAGGCAGGAGGGGGGGGGGTAAACAGGAGGATACCAAAGGAGAACGGAAAATCACAGCAACGCTGGAGTGAAGAAATCCTCTTCGTAAACGGAAAGCAGCGCACAGGGGAAGGGGAGCAACGAGGAAGGTCCAACAGAGAAATCTCCAGGGAAGATCCAGGTAAGTAAACAAACTTCGATGAGCAGGACAAGCACAAGTACTCTCCCAGGGAACGGCACGAACTGGCAACAAGCTGAGAGTGACACAGCCAGATATAGGGAGGTGATTGCCAACAGGTGAGTGGAGGGGTAACGAGGAAACAGGCATCAGGTGGAGTTGGCAGAGCTCCGGGTACGCTTACACTGCAGAGCGGGTGTGGAGCGGGGAGACGTTGAGCCTTGGCCAAGGTTACACTGCAGAGCGGGTGTGGAGCGGCGAGACGTAACAGAGAGAGATGGTCTCAAAAGCTGTAATAACAGGGACTATCACTGACTCACTGTAGCCACCTTATTCCTAGCCCCATGATACCTTGCGTGAATTATGGGCGCGACTTGCGGCGCATCCTGTCACTGAACCGGAACCGGTGTTTTCTGTGGTAACTGTACGCTAACCATCTTTCTTACAGCGATTTGTACGGTGTCTCTGTGACAAAGTAGCTGAGAACACAACCATTTGTCCCATCATCTCAGTTGGTACCAGGTTGGCTTTCCTTGCCATACTGGTGCAGCCTAAACTCAGGTGCTGCTGATCAACTCAAGGAGTATTTAAGCAGTAACTTTGGAGTTGTTAGGGGGCTGTAGGACATCAGGATGTAAATGTGTGCATGAGATGTTCCAATTGTTATGACCACTCAGGCTTCCCCACATTTGGTGGCAGTGGTGGGATCCAGACCAGTCGGAGGCAGCGAAGGAAGTGCCAACCGGAGAGGGGGGATTCAGGCGGCTGATGTGCCTGGGGTTCATGGTGTCCTTGAACAGCACGGGGCAACAGTCAACTGCCAGATCAGCGAGGTCGTGCTGAACTGTCCAGTCTTTGGCGACACCTGGTGTGGAAGCAGTCCGACAGAGGTGCCAGGATGGAGCAAGAAGGCAAGCAGCAGGAGCAGAGGTGGAATCGAGTCTAGCAGCAGTGTGCACAGCTTCAGCAGGAGGTGCAGCAGGGCTGTCAGGAGTGTCCGCAGTTGTTGGAAGGTGCAGCAACCATCTCTAACTCGTCTGCCGAGCTCAAGGCAGAAGACTCTGACAACGAGGCTGTTTGGGAGAGGCCTGATGTCCAACCATTGGGGGCGTCCAGCAGAGAACATTTCAGTCGGGTGAGGTTCCCTGACTGGAGAGGTCCAAGGATTCAGGACGTTGTTGAATTCCTGTCCCATGACTCTGGGGAGTAATGGTCTTAAGAGGGGGGTGTGACAAAGTGGGTGAGAACACAACCATTTGTCCTATCATCTCAGTTGGTACCAGGTGGGCTTTCCTTGCCACACTGGTGCAGCCTAAACTCAGGTGCTGCTGATCAACTCAAGGAGTATTTAAGCAGTAGCTTTGGAGTTGTTAGGGGGCTGTAGGATGTCTGGATGTAGATGTGTGCATGAAATGTTCCCATTGTTATGACCACTCAGGCCAGGCTTCCCCACAGTCTCATTCATTGATGAAGATCTAGCCAGCCAAATTAGCTAATGATGTGGGAATACAACCTCACGGAGCTCAAAAAGGGTGAAATAAGAATACCTTTGCCTTCCGTAATAGATGGTTGGGAAGATGATGTGAAGAAGGGGCCTCGTATCATGTACGGTAGCATTTTTAGCTGTTTTGCTGATGAGTCCGTTGCCTGTGAGGTGCTGAGCAATTTAAAAAGCCCGGAGGCGTACCAATATCTACGCAGCAATATAGTCGGCCGGGTGTTATTTGAGGATGTTGGAAACTCCACTGCAAGTAAAAGTCCTGCATTCAAAACCTTAAGTAAGAAAAAAGTATGTATAATCAGTAAAATATACTTAAAATCTGAAAAGTAAAAGTACACATTGTGCAGTAAAATGTTCCCTGACAGTGTTTTTACTATTATATTAGATGTTTTTGGATTAATATTACTGCTGCATTAATGTGTTTGTTGCATTTTACTGCTGTAGATGTTTAAAGTGGAGCTCAATTGAACTACTTTATATACTGTTTGTTACTTATGATCAAAGCACTCCCGTTTAAGCCACTCATTAAGTTTCGTCTGGTTGTACGTACAACCACAAACAGCACATGTTGTCCCCGAGCTCTGTAATGACATTTTATATGTAGGTTAGCAACTTTTATTGGCTTTCTTTTTTTAAACACGAATATCAATAGCTAACATTTCTTCAGCTAAATCTGCCGCCGGTCTGTGATACTGCTTCCATCCAATACCGGAAGTATTACCCATAATCGTTTCCCCTGTGATCCCCTCAGGAAACTCGTGGATAGATATGAATTTTGTAAGCAGGATCTGCAGCAGTAGCTGCTGCCATCAGACAATCAGTCTGTTGAGTCCTTTAAAT
The DNA here is from genome assembly GCF_029633865.1 of Lampris incognitus. NCBI lineage: Eukaryota > Metazoa > Chordata > Actinopteri > Lampriformes > Lampridae > Lampris > Lampris incognitus. Next base: position 20,905,112 of record NC_079219.1, on the reverse strand, counting down.
TAAAACTTAAAACTCATCTTTTTTGCCTTAACCTACAATTAGTTGCCTTTAAATTGAGTACTTCACGACCCATACTGCATGGTGGGTCGGTTTATGTCTCAAATCAATTTACCATGCACTGTTCTGTCGACGAGATTATAGAGTATAGATTGACGATCGCAAACTGTTCTCTTTTCTCACATCTTTTCTCTCTCTCTGAATGATGTCATCTCCTTTCTCTTCTCTCATATATGTGAATGGTGTGATGCGAGTTTTCCCCGTGTGCACGTGTATTCTGTCCTCCTCCAGGTCTCCATGGTGATGGTGATCTCCACCTGGACACTGCTTGTCGTCCTTCTCATCACATTCTTTATACATTTTATAAATCCGTATAATTCTGTTATCCTGTTTCAGTGTTATATCCTGCTCTCTCTCTTATGTGTGACTAATGTTTTTACTTGTCTCTTGTCCCATATATATCTGAATGGTGTGATGTGAGTCTCCTCTATGTGCATGTGTAGTCTTTTCTCCTGCCTGGTGTACGTGATGATGGTGGCGTGGCTCAAGTCCTGGGCTGTTCCAATGTCATTTAGACACTGCTTGGCATCCTCCTCACCATATTCTTCATATATCTTATAAATCCATTATAATTCTGTTATCCTCTTTCAATGCTGTATTCTTTAAATTGTGTTTTATTCTATACACACAACATCCATTGCACATCTGTCAATCTTGGGAAACAGATCCGTCCTCTTTTGCTCTCCCTGAGGTTTCTTCCTATTTTTCCTCCCAGTAAATGTTTTTTTTTTGTTTTTTGCAGAGTTGTTCCTTATCCAATACGAGGGTCTAAGGACAGGATGTTGTATTGCTGTAAAGCCCCCTGAGGCAAATTTGTAATTTGTGATAATGGGCTATACAAATAAAATTGACTTGACTTCCTCCCTCCCCTAATCACTCTGTCTCTCTCTGTGTGTGTCTCTGTTACCTCTCTTTCCCTAAATCTGCCTTGTTCGCTCTCCCTCTTCGTTCTCTTTCTGTCTGTTTTTTCTCCATTAGACAGACTGCACATTTACAGTATTCTGCTGTTTAACACTTAGCTGCCCAGTGCAAATACTTTTTCAAATATGTTAGTTAGAACTTAATGGACAAGTGACATGAAAATTGCCCTTTAACAAAGACGAGCTCTCTTCTCTCTAAGTCACTTCAGATAAGAATGTCATCGTAAAAACTAAACTGTAAAAATGTAATGTGTTTACAAGAGTACAAGGGTACAAGTAAATGAATCACCATTTTAGTGGACATATCACCCCCCACTCAGGATCAGTGGGGGGGGGATACCTGTGATCTAGTGTGTGTGTGTGTGTGTGTGTGTGTGTGTGTGTGCGTGCGTGCGGCACAGGGCGTGTGTGATGCGTCAGTGCAGTAATACTGGGGTAGTAGTGCTTGTAGTTAGTGCATGCTGCATGCTGCTTCTGCTTGCTACGCTCTGCTCTCAGCTACTTCTGCCGGCTAGCCCTCTTTGCGGGGGTGAAAAGAGGAGCCGAGTGCTTAAGTCTCCCCTGCCGGTACATAGCCTCTCTACCGCCAAGACTCCTGCAGTGCCTCCTCGTGGCCACACACGGTAACTGGGTACCTTGCGGTCCCTGGCTAAACTGTAGGGGATCTCGGAGCTACAGTGGTCCCCAGAGGTCTAATGCGCAGGCCCATGTGAAGTGGATACGCCCTGGCATTGACCAACCACTGTCCCACTGCCTTGTGGGTAAGTGTAGGACGACAAAGGCTAGGGGAGCACACCCTGAGAGAAAAGCAACGTGCATGGCGGTGCACGATAGGCGGTCCTCTGACAGACTGGAGCTCCGGCAGCCTCCTGCAGCTGTGGAAGAGTGCTGGTCGTCTTGGGCCCCCCTTGCCACCAGATCCCACCCTCTCACAGTGAAGAAGTGCTGCTGGGACATGCGCACCCCCAGCGGCACTGTAAATAATCTCTTTGCGCAGGTATCCACCTCTGCCTCGGTGAGACCAGCAACTGGAATATGGATCAAAGTCCTGCGGCGATGGGGTGTCTGGTGACGGGAGCAGGTATGAATGCACTGGAAGCTCCTAATCAGACCCCTGCACGCCAGCGGCAAAGGGCTATTCATGGTCGCCAGCAGCTGGGCTTGAGTGGCAGCTGCTCTCGGCAGACCCCTGTGTGTCTGAGCAGCCCTATTTAGGAGCCACACTGCTCACCCCAACTGGGGAGGGGCCTAGAAAAGGTGGCCTAAACATTGCCCACTCAAAACATCCTGGATAGGCTACCGCACCTATCGGGACATTCCACTCTGCGGTCGAAATAAAAAAAGAAAAGAAAATAATTCCCTTTAAACTGGCAACATGGAACATAAGAACTCTGCTGGACGTTAATGCCGAAAGACCTCAGCGAAGGACTGCACTAATTGCAGCGGAACTCAATCGCTACAATATTGACATTGCTGCACTCCGCGAAACCAGGTTCCTGGATGAAGGCTCCCTGAAGGAGGACACCTACACCTTCTTCTGGAAGGGATACCCTGCAGGAGGACAACATCAGCATAGTGTGGGATTTGCAATAAAAAACAGCCTCCTACCAAGACTCACTGAAACACCGATTGGCATAAGTGAAAGGCTCATGTCGCTCAGGATCCCTCTGGCCAAGAAACGTTATGCCACCCACCTAGGTGCCTATGCACCAACACTGCCATCAGAGGATGACGTAAAGGACCGCTTCTACCAGTCACTAGATGAGGCTCTCCGTCATATACCCAAGGAGGACAAGATCTTTTTGCTGGGCGATTTCAATGCCAGAGTGGGGAAAGACAACAAGGTGTGGAGTGGTGTCATTGGTGGGCATGGCATTGGGAAAGTCAATGCAAATGGACTGCGCCTCCTAAGCCTCTGTGCTGAGCATTGCTTGACCATCACAAACACCCTCTTCCAATTAAAAAATAAGCACAAAACATCCTGGATGCACCCACGCTCCAAACATTGGCACCTATTGGACTACATCATTGTGAGACGTGCTGATACAAAAGACGTCTTACTCACTCGTGCAATGAGAGGTGCTGAGTGCTGGACAGATCACCGGCTCATCATGACCAGGCTCCAGGTGGAGGTACGCCCTGCTGTTCGTCTCCAAAGGTCAGGAAAGAAGAGACTTGACTGTACCCGGCTAGAAAAGGCTGAGGTCCAGAACAATCTCCGCCTCTCTCTGGCTGAAAACCTGGAAGACACTGAACTTCTCTTGAGCACGGATGATTCCATTGACAGGAAATGGTCTTCCGTGAGCTCCAGACTCTACAAGGCAGCATCCCAATCCATCGGTTACAAGAGCAGAAAACACCAGGACTGGTTCAATGACAACACAGGCACAATAACTTCCATACTCAAAGGCATGCATAAAGCACACAGTGCTGTCCTCAACAATCCCACATCAGCTACACTCCGGCAACAACGGCAAGTATCCAGGAGAGAGGTGCAGTCAAAATTGCGTGCCCTGCAGAATGAGTGGTGGATATTGAAGGCAAATGAAATACAATCCCATGCCGATAGAAATGATATGCACAACTTTTATGATGCAGTGAAAACCATCTACGGCCCAAGAAACTGCTCTGTCTCCCCCCTGAAGTCTGATGATGGTACCACCCTCATAAAGGACCAGAAACTCATCACAAAAAGATGGGCAGAACATTTTGAGACTCTTTTGAACCAGCCCTCCCCAACAGATCCCTCGATCTTGGATGAACTACCTGTCCGCCTCACCATCCAAGACCTTGACCGTCCACCAACCTTTGAAGAGGTTCATTGTGCAGTTAGGTCGCTGAAAAATAACCAGACCCCTGGCCCTGACAGTATCCCTGCAGAGAGTTTTAAACAGGGAGGTTACCTCTGCACCCGTGCACTTTTCCTGTTCATCTCACACGTATGGAAGAATGAAACTGTCCCTCAGCAGTGGAGGGATGCTAACATCATCTCCATATATAAAGGCAAAGGAGACAAGTCCCTCTGTGGCAACAGCCGTGGCATTTCACTACTGGCTGTTGCTGGAAAAGTCCTGGCCAAACTCATGTTACACAGGCTGGTAAAACACATCTCAGAGGAGCTGTTTCCTGAGTCACAGTGTGGGTTTAGGAGGAATAGGAGTACTGTGGACATGGTGTTCACAGCACGGCAACTCCAAGAGAAGTGTAGGGAGCAACATCAGAACCTCTTCATAGCCTTCATCGACCTGTCAAAGGCTTTCGACACAGTCAACAGGGACATCCTATGGAACATCCTCCTGAAGTTTGGCTGTCCACGAAAGTTTGTCAACATCCTTCAAAGATTTCATGTGGGGATGATGGCACGTGTGACCATTGGAGGCCAGGAATCCGAGCCCTTCAGGGTGTGCACCGGGGTACGTCAGGGGTGCATCCTTGCTCCAGTTCTCTTCAACATATTCCTCCTGTGTGTGACATTGCTGCTCCGCAAGGAAATCAGGAAGGACAGTGGGGTTACTGTGGACTTCAGACTAGATGGAAACCTATTTAACATCCGTAGGCTCCAAGCGGTCACAAAAATGACATCTGAGCACATCATCGAGTTACAGTACGCAGATGACTGCAGTTGTGGCCCACACATCCGAGGCACTACAAGCTACCCTTGCAGCTGCTGCAAGGGCGTATGGTAGGCTGGGGCTCTCTATAAATGTGGCAAAGACTGAAGTAGTATGCCAGTGGGCATCTACTCCTCCATCTCATTCACCAACCTTCACCATCTCCGACAAACCACTTGCAACAGTGGAATCCTTCACATACCTGGGCAGCTTCCTCTCTGACGACTGCAGCATCGACAGGGAGATGCAAAACCGGATTAAACAAGCGTCATCCTCTTTTGGCAGACTTAGGAGAAGGGTCTTTCAAAACAAAGACCTCAACCTCCACACCAAAATATCTGTCTACTTGGCAGTTGTCATCACGACTCTCCTCTACAGCTGTGAGGCGTGGACCCTGTACAGCCACCACCTCAGGATGCTTGAGGCCTTCCACATCAGATGCCTACAATGCATCCTGAGGATAACCTGGCGTGACTGAGTGCCCCATACTGAAATACTCCGTAAGACCAACTGCATCAGCATGGAGGCTACCGTCACCCAGCACCAACTTCGATGGCTCGGTCACGTCATCAGGATGCCAAAGGAGCGCTTACCGCGTAAAGTGATGTATGGCCAGCTACATCTTGGCCGCCGCTTGGCAGGGGGCCAGAAAACGGTACAAAGACCAGCTGAAGACCATCATAAAAAAGTGCGGCCTGAACCCAAGCCAGCTGGAAGACACTGCCACCCAATGCTCCATCTGGCGGCAGCTCTGTCAACAAGGGGTGCAAAACCTCGAGAAGGACCGCGGTGATCGACGGACCAGAAGACGTCTGAAGAGACATGAAGCCAGTACCACACCTACACCCCCAGTCAGTGATTTCACCTGTTCTGTCTGCGGCAGACATTGTGGATCGCGGATTGGGCTTTACAGCCATAAGAAGACTCACAAGTGACAGAGGCAGGATTGTCATCATCGGACACGACGGACAACCTAAAGCAAAGCAAGTGTGTGTGTGTGTGTGTGTCCCAAAATGTGACTGGATTGAGTGGTGACAGAACTGTCGAAACATAAACATTACACATACACACACACACACACACACACACAAACATGTACACATGAATTAACATGGACACACTCTAACACCCCTGAGAGAGAGTGAGAGCACTGGGTGCATGGGAAATTTAGTAAGGAAAGCGGAGCAGTAAAAAAAAAAACACACACACACACACACACGGAGGGCATATGGTGCTATGTTAGCCAGTTATTTCATCATTAGAGTCTGACTGGTCTCTTTCCAGCAGAAGGCTTTGGTCTCAGTGTTAAATCAGCACGTGCATGTGCGCATGCACAAGAGAGATCATGTCTAAAGATCTGATGAATGTCTCAGCAGGCCAAAAAGACATGATCACCAACTACCGAGAAGAAAGAGACAGTGACGGGGATGAGAGAAAGAGAGGGAAAGAGAAGGACGTGCAAAGACAGAGTGACAGAAAGCTCAACTTTCTGTGTGTCTTCCTGCTTGTCTGTGTGTCGGTGTATTGTCCTGCGAGACCAGGCAAGAAGTAAAGAAAGGTAATGGGGGGTGGGGGAGTGATTGAGTTTGAGCGAGCGAAGAAAAACAGTGGAGATGTAAAATGAGAGAGACAGAGCCACCCCAGAGGAACGACGGCAGACAGGGGGAAAGAAATGTGCTTAGAAACGAGGAGAATGGATGTAGGGAAAGAACAAAGACAGAGAAAGAATGGAGCGACAGATGGAGAAATGAGAAAGAGTGAAGAGTAAGAAGACATGATAGAAAGCCGGGGAGAGGGACACAGGGAGGTTATCTTAAGATGAATGGGAAACTGTGAGTTGTAGATACCACGTGTGTGTGTGTGCGTGCGTGCGTGTGTATGTCTGAACTTGACATTTTAGAATACAGACATGAGTATCTGAGGCCAACAACAGATGGATGAATAATGAAAGTGACTGAAAACCTGCCTGTGTGTATGTGTCTGTGTATGTGTGTGTGCGTGTGTGTCTTTACACTTAAGAGTTTTTATCATCTTTGTGTGTGTATGTGCATCTGTGTTTGTGCATGTCTGAAAATAAGTGCATATGTGTCTATATATATGACATGTAAATCCTGTACATGTGCATTTATGTGTGTGTGTGTGTGTGTGTGTGTGTGTATATAGTGTTGATAAAAGTGCTCCACAAATGAGGGGCGGAATATATATATATGTGTGTGTGTGTGTGTGTGTGTTTATGTGCGTGTGTTCTTTGCATGTCTTTGTGTATGTGCCTTTGTGCTTGTAAACCCTGCTGTAAGTTATCACCTCACCGGTCACGTGTTCAAATCCTCTCTTCTCTCTGCGGCTGTAATCCATTGCTCTCAGTGGCTATCCGGAGTGCGGCGCCCGCAGAATGAGCGTCAAAATCCCGCCGCTTGGCAGAAATCCCTGTTTGATGACTGACAGTTGAGTGGAATAATCAGATTAGGGGTAGAGGATGGGAGGGGGCAGGGAAGAGGAGTCTGCTGGAGTGATTATTGGTGCAGGGAGTTTGAACTTCAGGAGATGGAAAAGTTTGTGTGCGTGTGTGTGTTTGGGGGGGGGGTGGTGGTAGAACCTTGATCTACTGACTGAGCTGGATAGGGAATGAAACCCCAAACGCTGGCGTGTTACTGCCTTGCTGTACCCTTTGGGGTTTCAGTCCAAAGTCACCAGGACAAATCCCAGTATATTTGCTCAGTTCTTCAAAAGTTCAACCTTTCATATCCAGAGCATATCTTATTCGACCTGACCTTTGACCTGCTACAAAATACCAATGCACTGTTTACCATGGTAAACAGGTATCAATATTTCACCTGGTTTTCAGGTGAAATATGGACTTTTTAAACCTGTTGTGTTTTTAAAGCCCCCCCCCCCCAACACACATACATACGTATGCAGACACACAGCAAAGTGTGTCCGAGGTGACCCCGCAGTCCTGCGCAGTATGTTTGGTTTTTGTCGAGGTTTGACAAATCTGCACAGAGGGGGGAGGTTTTGGGGCTGGCTGTTCATCCTGATCATGTGGAAAAGCGTGGTGTGCTTGTCAAATAAAACAGGCAGAGACATGTTCTACGCTGGCTCCGACAGATGGGATGACAGGGACTTCGAGGTTCAGCCAGCTGTCGTCCCACCGAGGGAGCGCACAACTCTGTGTGTGTGTGTGTGTGTGTGTGTGTGTGTGTGTGTGTGTGTGTGTGTGTGTGTGTGTGTGTGTGTGTGTGTGTGTGTGTGTGTGTGTGTGTGTCTTTGCTGGATTCTGCCACATTTCTGCCGAGTCTGCAGACCTCTTCTTATATAGGCTCAGCTCTTTAATCAGGGATAGGAGAAGTTAGGGATTGTGTATATGTATGTTTTTTGTATGTTTTGGGGTGTGTTTGTAATGGAGATACAGAGAGAAAGATACAGATAGAGAGAGAGAGAGAGATGGAAGAAAGAGAGAGAAAGAAAGGAAGGGGCGAAAGAAAAATCGAGAGAGGAGAGAGTGAGAGAGCTTGTGTATGCAAATTTGGGAAATGATGGGTAGTGTGTAGCAATGGCTCAGTGTGTGTGTGTGTGTGTGTGTGTGTGTGAGAGAGAGAGAGAGAGAGAGAGAGAGAGAGAGAGAGAGAGTGCGAAGGTAGGAGTAATACTATATGAAGAGCTGTCGTCGAGGATTTGCCCACAGTGAGAGCTAATCTTTCACGTGTGTTTGTGAGTGCGTATCCTCTAAAGGTTAGAGGAAGAGATGTATTGGAAATGCACTGTCCCTGACCTAATTTCTCTCATGAACATTGCATACTCCCCCCCCCTTTTTTTTATTATTATGGAATACAAAAATAGAACATGGAGTGTTTTTCCATTTGAGGTAAAAGGAAAAAGGAAAGAAAAAGTACAAAAAACATACTTACATTAACAAATTTAAACAAAAGAAGGACGTTTTGAGGAAATATACAAATGTCCACTTGTCCCAAATTTCCTGAAATGTAGTTTCCTGAAGCCTCATGGAGAAGGTGATTCTTTTCATCACAAAACTTTCATAAATTACATCATACCAGTCCTCTATAGATGGGGTGTCTGGCTCAAGCCATTTCTTTGTAATTGCTTTTCTAGCAGCGACACTACACACCCTTTCCTTCTCCCAGGTAGTTTGTGTTTGTGTGCCGTTGTACTTGTCTTTGTGCATATTATCAAGGATATATTTGTGTGTGTGTGTGTGTGTGTTTCTGCAGGCAGCTCCCTGTGAAGGTCTTGGGGCCTGGGAAGCCATTAGCAGACACTGGCCTGAGTTAAAGTTGATTTTCTCTCCGTCTCGCTTTGCTCTTTCCTTTCATTACAAAAGAAAATCTCCTTTGCTTGACAAAAAGTGACTTTGGCTCTTGCAAAATGATTCATTACTCAAAATTAAAACAAAATGAAGCTCTTGGCTAAAATTCATCAGGACGACCTTCCTGATTCCCCTGTTCTCCATTAAGTGGCTACCTCGCCTCATGATATTTCTATCACCCTATGGCATCAGTTCTTCTGTCTTAAACCTGCCAAATGACCCTGCCTTGCTTTCATTCAGTGTTGCTCAACCCCCCCCACACACACACACACCATTTACTGTATGTATGTCATTCAGAGGGATAGCCAATGCCTAAATGAATGGGGTTTCACCCAATATAAATTGACTCAATGTCAGAGGTTGGCTTATCCACCAAGTTGTTTTCATTGCTAGCAGTGGCACCAGAAGAAGACCCAGCAGCAGACGTCCCAGAGCTAACATTAACATTGGCGGCAGCACAGACATTAATGTTATCAAACACAGAGCAGTTGTCCACTCGTAAATTTATCCCATGCGTGATCAGATGTTTCATCATATTCGGCGTATTCCCAGACTTGCATTTGATGATCGCTTTGCAGCAGTTGCATTTTACTGTGTCAGGTTTGCTGTCTATTTTTACAAAGTAGTAGAACGCATAGTAGCTCACTGAATCTTGCCTGCCAGTTTTCAACTCCAACGCAGTCAGGAGACGCACAAGCATACCAAATAGCTTCATGCTGATTTGTCAGTCAGTCGCCTGTCTACAACAATACTGGTAGTGATTGGCTGGCTGCAATAGTTTTCACGTCGTCTATTGTGAAGTATCGAAATTTGACACCTTTTTTTTCCAAAGAGTTTGATACTCGGTAGGACCGAGATATTTCGGTCGGTGCGTTTCCGATTCCAAACCCTAGTTATGATATCTCCCAGTTCAGTCCAGTCAGTCATTTAATTATGTCTCCTAGGTTAGTTTAGTCCGTTATTTTTGGCAGTCATTGTCTTCCATGGTTTCAGTCAGTCATTCAGCCCATTACCGTAGTAATTAGCCGTGTTTCCATTAATGGTCAAGTGAATTTTAAGCGAACCTTTGAACTGCTGCAAAAAAAGGGGGGGGAAGCAAATTAGGCGCATTTCCATCAACCGGTTTGGTAGTTTCATCAGAAATTGGCGGTATAGGCTACATTATGCATGGCTATAATAAACAGAGTAGAAAAAGTAGAGGTTGCGAACTGGAAACAAAATCAGTCGCCTGGACCATCTACGAGAGAAAATGGAGAGAAGTCTTCAGGAAGTTGTTTCAAATTGGAAAATTGTAATTGTTCTTTCATGTCAGCTATTATTGTCCATGTTCCATGTTGTCTGGAGACACAGGCAAAGAAATGCGCATTATGGGAAAATCTGGTAAGACAGCTTCCTGTTTGCTCGGTTCCAGTCCTCTCAGTCCTGGGGCCTCTGACCAGATCCCCCTACACTCTGGCCAGCCATGCAAGTGCTGCTTTCCTGGTTTTTTGTCATCTGGTCGACTCCCTGGGCTGCTCCGCCTGCATCGCCATCGTCCAGAGCAGCTCCGCCCTTCAGTCCTGCAACCTGGTCACCCTCCAGATCAGTTGGGTCCATTAGTCCTACCCTCAAGCCATCCGCCAGAGATGCCCGGCCCCATTCATCAGCTTCCAGGCCACTTGCCCCTGAATATCTCTTCCAAATCCCCTCCACCCACCCTGCTCAATGTTCCTGATCAGCTTCTTGGAACATCTGGAATCTGTCCCTTGTTATGATGTCTCCCAGTTCAGTCCAGGCAGTCATTTTACTATGTCTCCCAGTTGAGTTCAGTCTCCTAGATTAGATCAATCAGTCATTTTCTCAGTCAATGTCTCCTGTCACATGCCTCCTAGGTTAGTTCAGTCAGTTATTTTCGGCAGTCATTAGCTATGTCTGAAATCACTCACTCATTCACTACTCCCTACTCCTTATATAGGGAGTTCTATGTAGAGGATTATATAGTGAGCTCATCGGCAAAATGAAAAAACACTTTTGGACACAACTCGGGTCATTTCCTCTGCGCCGTTAATTATATCATTGCTGTCGCACTAAACGTGCCAGATCAACATCAGGTGGACCGTCCATAATAAATAGTAATAATAATAATAATAATACATTTTATTTAAGTAAAATTATCTGATATATTAAATAGATTTAACAAAATTTACCCGAAAATTGCTTATATTTGTATGACAGCTCTCATGGTGCTCTCTCTCCTCTCGTCCGTCTGCCATTTTTCTTTCAGCGCAATGCACGACGATGATATATATTGCTTGGTTAGTGACCATCGGTTGTACACTGCTTGTCACGATGCATTGTGGGATACATTGAGTCCACTATATAGAGTATAATAATTCCCACTATAGTACATTTGGACAGCGCTACAAAATTGCGAACTCAATATAGTGGACTATATAGTGAGGAGTGGGTGATTTCTGACCACAGCCCTTGTGTTTCAGTCAGTCAGTCCATTACCTTAGTCATTGTCTGTTATCCTTCCTGTTTTATTTTGAAGTTCTCGTCTTTCTCGTCGTGTCTGTTCCTGCCCCTGGTTTTGTCGTCAGTCAACCCCATGTATCCCACACCTGTTCCCCATTCCCTCATTTACTCCCTAGTCACTGGGGGAGTGAATGAGGGAATGTTTGTTCTCCTCGTTCACTGCCAGTTCGTCTTGTCTGTATAACTTGTGTCAAACGATCCAGCCATCCATCTGTGAGTCATGTATTTGGGTTCTCACCTGTCAGTTTCCACTGGGAAACCTAACATAACCCAAATCCTTGGTTTACAAATGATTATGTCTCTATAGAAGTCCTCCCTGTACATATTGGAGATGTGGTTTCAATGAACTGGTGTAATGCACCAGTCTTCTTTTTTTTGTGGTGGGGGTGGGGGGGGCTCCCAATGCACATAACCTCGGACCTTCCGTCTTTCAAACAGTGTTTGTCCTCCAAAAAACATTATGACACCCGGCTCCTTTTGAGACAATGCCAAATGGCGTGGCTCCAGAGGGATGATCTCATCCACTTCCCAAAGTCTGAATTTTAAAACGCATAAAGCATGCTTTTCCTCTCTTCTCTGTTTTTTCCACCTCAGGTCTTTTGTCGTTCCCCGGTGTTTTAAAGTGGTAATTTAGATGAGTGGTGTCAGCCAAGAAGACCCCCCCCTCCCCCTTCTCTCTTCCACTTAGCACAGAGAAGTGGGATTGTTTTCAATGGTGTAACTGTTGGTTATTGATGGGTGCTATGCCAGGCTAATCCCTCCAATATAAAGAGATACAACAGCTTGTCTAAAACAGTGTTTATAGATGTAGAGGTCAAAATTAAATCTTGTGGTTCATGGTTCAGTGTCTCTACCCTTTGTTGAGGTGTTTTTGCTTTTTTTTCAAATCAGATGATGTCCATCCATTCACAAAGCGCCACATCATTTCTACATCGCTGATTGTAAGATCAGATGCAACTATTTTTGCTCCCAAATCTAGTTTTCTTCATTCTTTTATGTATAACTGTGTTTATGTAGAACACAAATGGATGTCTGTAAAATTGCAGTAACCTGTGTAATGTTGAAGGACACAACAGTTTTTCTAAAATACTGTTCATGAAACATAGAGAGGGAATAATTGTAGTCTTTTTAGAGGTATTTTTTTCTTTGTCACACTGAAGATATCCACAACCCAAACAAAGAGCAATTATTCCTTTTGATTTTGTGCCATCAGTCATATTAAAAGTTAGATTTTTATTTTATTTTATTTTTCATTTAACCAGGGATATGGTGTTATATATTCACACTACAATGCTGTTTTTCTCTTGATAATGTATGCATGCTAATCAGCTCTTGGCGTTGATGGGATCTCACATCAGATGATTATCTCTCCAGCTGCAGGTGCTGAACCCAGAAGGCGGCGGTCTCACAGTTTTTTTTTAGCTGTGCCAAGGTAGGGAAGTACTCCACCATCAGTTAAATAACACTCCCTGGTAAAGCTTGCAGGAGCATACAAGTGGCACAAAAATGGATGGATATATACATATACAGTCTGCTATAATTTACTGTGTACATGTAGTTATATGCATCGTCTGCTGTCTATACGCAGGATGATAAGCATAGTCTACTGTCAATATGGATTTTACACTGGATGCTCTTCTTGACACAACCCTCCCCATTTACCCGGGCTTGGGACCAACACTAAGAATGCGCTGGCTTGTGCATCCTCAGTGGCTGGGTTGTCACTATGGGGTGGTGATATATATTTAAATACACTCACACACACACACAGCCCCATTGAGCTTAATGCTGTCTCCTTATACATGTACAGACCAACAGAAGTGATAATCAGTTTCATGTTTAATTGTCATGTCCAACAGCTCCACATTGGACAGTAAGTCCACTGACATGCATACTGGAGGACGCTGTCAACAATTGAATTTGCTCATGAGGAATTAAAAAAAAAAGGTGGTAAAAGGTAAAGTGGGGCTGATAAAGGGGGAAAACGGAAAATGGGGTGAGAAAAAGGGCAGAGAGTACAGGAAATGACACAAAAAAATACTTTGAAGCAGAAAAAAATTCCTCCTGTCTTCTCCTGTTGACCGTGTTGTGATCTCATTATGAGAGGCACCGGATTTAAAACGGTTACTTCAACATCCTTGTCCCCTTTGTGTGCAGCATGGCCTCTGAGTTAACTGTTTATTTCAGCAGACTTTTGACTGGGAACTTCTGCCAAAGTAACTTTTTTGACAATTATGTTTTACATGATGGTATGCTGCAGTCATTTTGCTAACAGTCTTATCCAAGAGCAACTCATCGACACGAGAGTTGAGCGCAGCAGTGGTTGAAATCAACTGGTCGAGCATCCGCTATGAGTTTATCAGTGCCATAAGCAAACCGATAGTATTGGTTGTGAGGGTGATGGTCACTCCTGCTCAGAAGGTGTAAGAAATAATCCTGTGATTAGTTTAACACGGTAAGAGAGGAGCAAGTAATTGTTTTCTTCTTTAAAATGTGACTATGTGTGATTTGCTGGTTGTGTGAAGGCAACATAACTAAAGCAAACGTGAGTTAGGGTGGTAGTGTCAGCATTTTTATTCATTAATTTGTTTGTTGTCAGCATACAGGTTGTTTATGGATAACATACTAGTAGGGTCCTGCGGGAGCATCACTACCTGCCATTTCAACGGACTCCACTGGGTGGCGCTTTACCTCACCTTCTGCACACCTCCCCTCTGACTGTCAATAAGTCACCTCTGACCGTTCATGCACCAGTTTAAGACAGTTCAACAGTTCTGGTCAAAGAACCAAGCAGAGGGAAACTACAAACCCTATCTTCTTTATGTCAGGCATTTCTAAAGTTTCCTCATTTGTAATACTCTGAGACAGTGGACACACCATTATTACAAAGAAGGTGATCTGTACTCTGAAAGTTACTGGCTCGTTGAACCAAAGGTACTGGCTTGTCAAATTTATCTTGTGTGATAAAGTTGATGAAAGGGTTTAAGATGAACAAAAGCCATCTGTGTAGACATGAGAATAATGATAAAAAAAAAACACTAGGAAAACTTGATATCCCCATGCCTTCTTCTTTGCCACCTCATAAAGTGACACGACACACCATTACGGAGACTGTGTGTGTGTGTGTGTGTGTGTGTGCTATAGAAGGTACGGAGTCCATCTGGGTTCGGCATTTACCTCCATGAGTATATCCCAATCCAGATCCTTTTTTTTTTTTCAACAAACAAAATAAATCTACCGGTGTGGTGACATATTGATGGTGTAGGACAATGCACGCTGACATGTGGTTGCACAAAAACAGTTCCTTATACAGTGCAGAGGGACCGTGCACAGCAAACACAGGCAACTATAAATTATGTGGTAACACTAGCTTATACAGTAAATTCTCCACCATCCAGAAACAACAGGGAAACACTGTTCTCAAAATGACTTGGTATTTGAAGTAAACGTCACCGTTGAAAATTCCTGAGGCTGGGGCATCCGGGTAGCGTAGCGGTCTATTCCGTTGCCTGCCAACACGGGGATTGTCGGTTCAAATCCCCGTGTTACTTCCAGCTTGGTCGGGCATCCCTGCAGACACAATTCGCCGTGTCTGTGGATGGGAAGCCGGATGTGGGTATGTGTCCTGGTTACCGCACTAGCGCCTCCTCTGGTCGGTTGGGGTGCCTTTTTAAGGGGGGAGGGAGAACGGGGGAATAGTGTGGTCCTCCCACACGCTACGTCCCCCTGGCGAAACTCCTCAATGTCAGGTGAAAAGAAGCGGCTGGCGACTCCACATGTATCGGAGGAAGCATGTAGTAGTGTGCAGCTGGATCAGCAGAGGGGGTGGAGCAGCAAGCGGGACGGCTCAGAAAGAGAAGGGTAATTTGCCAAATACAATTGGGTAGAAAAGGGGGGGGGGATTCCTGAGGCTGCAAGCTTCATTTACTATTATAGACAGACAGGCAGCCAGAAAGATAGAGCCATAGATAATAATACATATATAGACAGAAAGGTAAGATGAATAAATAGATAGACAGATGGATAGAATAGATATCCAGTGAGACATTATTAGCAGATGTCTGGTGCCTGGAATAACTCTGGAGGATGTCTGTGTGGTACATCTGAGAGGCTGTGTGGGCGACAGGGGGTACGGAGGGCAGAGGATGAGAGGAGACCCGATCTTGGGAAAGAGGAAGGTAATTATCTGGGAGAAGAACTCTGATGATGCTTGAGATCCTCCCCGTCTCACATCTCTCATCCCTCAGTTGGAGGCGTGGTTGTTATCCTGAGGTGAGACAGGCGGGCTGCCAGTTTTGAGTCCAGACCAGCTAGGAAACTCTTACACACTACTCTGTCATCAACTTCTGTTGACCAATACACTTAATTTTTAACTTTCTAACGGTGCTGCTCATTGGTCAACTGCCGCAGTGGCCTGGCAGCAGACAGCAAGAGACTGCAGTTGCACTGGGATGCTCCCAGAAGTGTGTGAGCGAATGTAGAGATGGCAGGGGTGGAAAGGAGCCTGGTTCTTGGTTGAGCTTCTTGGACATTTGTGTGTGTGTGTGTGTGTGTGTGTGTGTGTGTGTGTGTGTGTGTGTGTGTAAGCCTGACATTGACTTTGAAAGATGTCCTGGCATCCCTGCATTCAGTAAAAGTAGACAGAACACTTGATGATGTTTTGAGACCTCTTCGTGGCATGGTGAGTCTGATGCAGCCATGTCTGTCCCTCTTCATAACAGCCTCCCTGCTAAGATTAGAGAAACATGCCTGATAAAACAGTAAAGCAGACTAGCTGACATATCTATCTATCTATCTGTCTATATATATATATATATGTGTGTGTGTGTGTGTGTGTGTGTGTGAGAGAGTCAAGTAAATTCTTTATGAGACAGTATAAGCCTGTTTGGAGTCAATTGTGCTGCGCAGTGGCTCAACAAAGCAGGACTGATGCTGTCTGGCCCTGCTGCTGGATGGATGGATGTGGATCAGATGGATGGATGGATATACAGACCACACCACATAGGGCACTGCACATGTGGATGAGGGCACAAACTGCATTTTTCAGTCTTTCTGTACACACACACACACACACACACACACACACACACACACAGCATAGTGATATGTGCTTAACAGATACATAGAGCAGTCTGCAACCTCATTGCTACGTTATCACATACACACATACACACACATGTGAGTCCAGTCAGCATTGTCAACACATACAGAAAGACATGCACAAAGACACACACACACACAGCATTCTTTGACACACACACTTGAGGACACAGGAGAGCCGATGTGTATGAATTTACAAAAAGGCTGTCTAGCTCCTCCACCATCAACATACACACACACTCACTCACATGCACACACAAACACACACACACGCACATCTCCAAGCTGCTACCCACCTCTCTCTCTCTTCCAGACAGGCACAGAGCTCCCTCATATAAAACAGCAACTTCCAGCAAATGTGAATCTGTTTTGTTTTGTCCATTAGGATGACGGCTCCTTTGGTGCTTGGCATTTCTTTGTTTCTGTGGTAAATACAATGTTCCCCTTCATCATCAGCAGAGCTAGCAGCTGAAATGGTAATGCTATGCAACACCACTCCCAGTTATCCCTGTTCCCTGTTCTAGCATGGCTCCTGTCTTGAGATAAATAGATTTGATAAATGAGTGTGTGTAATTAAATAGCCTTCCTGCCCTCCGGGTATACGAGCTTTGATGTGTTGCTAAATAAAGCAGGATTCATTACTTCCACCATATCAGCCCCGTAATTTGATTTGCACTGACTCTCCCATTCTGGGTTAGCTTACCTGCAGGACTTATGCATACATGTGTGGATGGGTGGACAAATAGAAGATAGAAAGACAGACAGATCAGATAAAAAATGATTTGTGTGTGTGATTCAGGTTGCCTAGATGGACAGACAGACCAGTGGGTGGATAGGTGTACATGTTAGGTTGATAGATGGCTAGGACATAATAGGTGTACCTGGTATAGGTAGAAAGAAGTATACAGATAGATACGATAGATAGATAGATAGATAGATAGATAGATAGATAGATAGATAGATAGATAGATAGATGGATAGATGGAAGGATGGATATCAGATACCATTTTCAGCTTGCATGCACTGAACAGTTGTGGCGTCATGCACTCTGTCTGCATATTAACTTGTTTGTCTGCATGCCATGTTTTTTAATTATGATTTCTGGCTTTCAACACCAGGCCACAGGGACTACAAATGAAAGTTGGCTAAAACTGAAACATTTACCTTTTCACTGAATTATGCACACTGCCCCAGTAACAGAGCACTTGGAGAGAGCAAACCATCCGCCAAGCTCACCCCAATAACATCCTACATCCATCATGAACAGTTTTGTCCTCATCTCATCTCATCGTCAGCTGCTTCTCTGGGGTTGGGTCGTGGTAGTAGCAAGCTAACTAGGGCACTCCAGTCGTCCCTCTCCCCGGCGACGCCCTCCAGCTCCTGCTGGGGGATCCCAAGGCGTTCGTTCCCAGGCCAGATTGGACATGTAGTCCCTCCAGTGGGTTCTGGGTCTATCCCGGGGTCTCCTCCCAGTTGGACGTGCCCAGAAAACCTCCAAAGGAAGGTGCCCAGGAGGCAGCCTAATCAGATGCCCGAATCACCTCAACTGGCTCCTCTCAACATGAAGGAGCAGCGGCTCTACTCCGAGCTCCCTCCAGATGTTTGAGCTCCTCACCCTATCTCTAAGGCTGAGCCCAGACACCCTATGGAGGAAACTCATTTCAGCCACTTGTATCCACGATCTCACCCTTTCGGTAACTACCCAAAGCTGATGACCATAGGTGAGGGTTGGAATGAAGATTGACTGGTAAATTGAGAGCTTTGCCTTTCAGCTCATTTTTGTTTTGTCCTTTTGTAAGAAATATAAGTTTTGTCCTTTCGTTGTAAATATAATCAGATTAATGGGCCTTGAAAAGATACGTCTGGAAACTGAAATCAAGACATTGTCATTGGTCACAGAAATATGTCAAGAAACAATGATGATACCTACTTTAAGTTGGTACTTTGGAAGTCATGCATTCTGAGTTGGAAGTGCCCACTCTCCATGTGAAGGTGTCCAGTACATCTGCAGCCCTCCAGCCCTACGTGCATGTCAGCAGTAAATAACCTGCCTGTTTGTCTGTCAAGCCTCTGGGAGCTTCAATTAGATCCGGTCTGTTGAAAGTTTAGGTTTTGATTACACAAATACTACAGAGTATGGGATATTAGATAAGTTGGACTTGTTCTCAAGTAAATACTGATGCAAAGTAAGGTCTGTTTACCTGTGTGCATCAGGTGTGTTTATCTCGGCAAGCCTGGACCAGAGAGATTTGGCCCAAGACGGAGATTCCTTTTAAACTTTTCCGAGACGGTGGTGGGATTTTTCCGAGTTTGGAGTTCAAATTAAGGAGGACACAATAACAATGGAAACGCAATTATCATTCCTGTCCACTGTAGGAGATTTAAAACACTCAGCCATTCATTTCAGAGAGGATTTTTTTAATTTTTTTTTACAAAAAAGTTAAAGGACTCAAAAAGTATTTTGGAGATATCTTGATGAGAGACAGAGATGAATGGAAAAAAAGGGTAAAAACAGAGAGAGGGATACTACAGATAGATGGCTAGAGGGGAAGAAAAGAATTGTGTAAGTTTGCAGAGATGTGTCTTCTGTGGCCTGAACATTTCGTTTTACATTTAATATGAATAGAAAGGTTTTTCTTTGGGGCAGAGATGAGGGAATTGTTGAATTTTTGGAGCAAAAGAGCCTTAAAGAAGCAAACTACATCATCAAAAGCCCAACTCGCCTTTGTGTGTGTGTGTGTGTGTGTGTGTGTGTGTGTGTGTGTGTGTGTGTGTGTGTCTGTGTCTGTGTCTGTGTGTCTGTGTATGTGTGTGGCACACGTGTGTGTGTGTGTGTGTGTGTGTGTGTGTGTGTGTGTGTGTGCACGCCCCATGTATTTGTGCACTCGCACTTGAGTACACATGTCTATTTGTGTCCATGTGAGTTTGTGGATGTTTTGTCTCTGACCCCGCAGGCTTGCAAAGTTGTTGTGTGTTTGTTCCGGCGAGGCTGAGAAGTGTGTCTGTGTGCAACCCCGCTGGCGGTGACGCGTGGACGCTCTTTAGCCCCCGTGGCCCGGATAAGCGTTTGCACTCCAGTGACTCGCTGTGACAACAGGTATTAGGGTATAATTTGCTGTGAAGCCTAATGGAGCTCGAATAAGCAGACCCAGAGCTGGTGTCCTGCCTGTCTCTCCCATCACGTCAGCCGGCCTGGTGGTCTGTCTGCACCGCTAACCCCACACGGCTTCTTCTCCCTGCTAATAAAGCGATTATGTCTGAGGGCGACTTGTTTACCGTGATTATGCTTACCAGGGCGATACGGCCAAGTTAAAAGGTCCTCCAGGGTGCTGCGGCTCTTCTAAATCCTTCTCATGCGTTACCCACGTGGTTGCAGCGATGCACTGCTGTTTATTAATAGCCTATATGTAGTTGCAGACATACCAGACAAATTAGATAGGACCAAAAGACAACAAAAAAAAACAGGAAATATTGCACTTGCCTCTGTGTGTATGCCCGCTTGTGTTTACGTGCATGAGAGAGAGGGACTTTGTGTTCTGTGTGTGCATGTGGATGTCTGCCTGTACATTTATGTGCTTGTAGTACACCGTTGTGCATTTCTGTGTGTGTATTTATTTGTATGTGTCCATTTGAGTGTGCACATGCAAGTGTGGCTCTGTGTGTGCGCGTGTGTGTGCACATGCATGCGTGTGTGCGTGTGCATGTTTTTATATTTTATGTCTTTGTATTTGTGAGTGTGTGAGAATGTGTCTGTCCATGTGTGCGCACATCATTGTGTTTGTTTGTGTGCGTGCGCACACGTGCGTGTTTCAGACAGGGGTGTGGTGTCCAGACGTTGACACGGTCATTACCCATCATTCCTCTGAACACACGTTAGTCATTAAGAGACCAGTGCACATCATCCCACACCTGCATGCCATTCGCTGCTCCTGTCAAAGCGAAACAGCTCAGAGAGACAGACAGAGAAGAGAGAGAGAGAGAGAGAATTATATATATATATATATATATATATATATATATATATAGGCCTGTAGTGCAATGTATTAAAACTTTTTTCCTGTATCTGTATTGATATACGTATATATATATATGTGTGTGTGTGTGTATATATATATATATATATATAGAGAGAGAGAGAGAGAGAGAGAGAGAGAGAGAGAGAGAGAGAGAGAGAGGATGTCATGGAGACAGGAAGGAGATTAGACAGACAGGCAGGCAGGCACACAAACGGACAGACAGACAAAGAGACAGACATGGGGAGCTATAGATGAAAAGAGAAGCAATCAGTGAGAGAAAGAGACAGTCTAGTGTAAAAAATACCTAATCTCGACTTTAGCAGATGAGTACATCAGCACACTGGGTATGTTTACACATACACACACATGAACAGACTGATCACAAATGGATAAATATCTTACTCTGACTTTACAAACAGTCATGTAAATGCATTTCTCTGATCTTGTTCATTGGGCCATGAATCATGGTTACCATTTAACTGTCAAGTTACCATAACATGACAGTCAAGAGGCAGGTCTGCAATAACTCGTAAAAAAATTCTTTTTAAAAAAATAGAAATTCTGGTGGAGAAAATGATCTGGCATGCTTTCTTGTAAACTGTCACGACCATAATCGGGCAGTAATGAGGACAATGAGTGTTAGAAGAGACAATCTACCTTGGACTAATTATCTACCAAAGCCATGTAGGCCAGGGTTTTGAAGAAACAACGTTGTTTCTATCTTATATCTATCTTTTTACACTTTTTTAGGGGGAGGGGGTTTCTCCTGTTTCTCCCCAGTTGTATCCGGCCAATTACCCCACTCTTCCGAGCTGTCCCGGTCGCTGCTCCACCCCCTTCTGCCGATCCGGGGAGGGCTGCAGACTACCACATGCCTCCTCCGATACATGTGGAGTCGCCAGCCGCTTCTTTTCACCTGACAGTGAGGAGTTTCGCCAGGGGGATGTAGTGCGTGGGAGGATCATGTTATTCCCTCCAAGTTCCCTACTTTTTACACCTTAATCTAAATGTCAAGTCAAGAGATTACGCCTGGTAATCGGGTTGTTAGTTTACGTGTGTGTCTCTGATGCTACACGGAAACCTTGTCACCCTCGCTGCATGTTGTTTATCAAATGGGAGGTTTAGTGTTTTGTGGGTCGTTGAGAACTTGCTTTCAACAATTTCTACAATATTAAAAACATAAAAACGTTCAAGTATTTCATTTCTAATATAGAGAAGTACACAGGGCACCAGTGTCACTGTGGCAAGGGGAAAATAGTGAAGAAAAAAGAAGGTTTTCACGTTAAAAAAGAAAAAAGTCAAAATAATTGGTAGAACACATAGCGCTAGGTAAAATGCAGTCCATTTATTGTTCATGTTGCTCTGCCCTTCACACCGCCTGTGGGTTTGTTAACATACTGATGTGTGTGCAGCACTACAGCTCCCTGTATTCAACCCTGTGTTCTCCCTGTATAGAGACTGGAGAAATTGGGCAGAGGAGAAGGGAGATGGAGGACAAAGGAGTTGGAAGAAGGAGCAAGGAGAGGAGGTGAGGGTCGCAGGAGTGACGGGGGACAAAGTGCAGAGCTGAACTGTTTTGAAAGAAGGGGGGGGGGGCGACCGTCATTCAGCCTGTCAGCCTTGTGACTCACCACATGTGTTGGCTATTCACTTCTGCTCTGCCATCATACAATGGTCATTGTAAGAGAGTCATTTACCCTCTCTCTCTCTCTCTCTCTCTCTCTCTCTCTCTCTCTCTCTCTCTCTCTCTCTCTCTCTGCCTGTAAGTCTTTGGTAATGACACACATGTGCTGAGTGGCCCCAACTCTTAAGGTTAGCGCCTGTCAGTCTGTTTCCTGCCGACCTATGGTGTATGTGTGAGTCTCCATGTGTGTGTCTGAGATGAGAGAGGGTGAGTGAAAGATGATAGGGAGAAAGAGTGACAGGTAGGGGGTGAAAGAGAGAGACCGCAAGAGAGCTTGTGTGTGCACTTTTGACAAATGATGGTGTGTGTGCAGAAGGGAGATGCAAATGGAGAGCGTATGCCATGATCAAAGACGGCGAAGCTGCGCGTGCGCGCGTTTCCCATGCACATGTCTCTGTCTGTGGGTAAGCGAGGGAAGGCGCGGACAATAGAAGGACTCTATTGTTTCAAACTGTGCGGCCGTTGGAAAAAGTGACATTGAAAAATTGCAACAGTGGCGGTTGGCTCCCCTCTACCCAAAACACCAACCACCCGCCCAGCCTCCAACTTGGACCCCCTCCATCCGTCCATAGTGAGACAGACGCTGGCTTTGAAAAGCCTCACACCCTCCGGCTCTGTGTCCACCTGACAGCTCTTTATGAGGTAACGGCGCTAAACAGATGCTTTTAGGAAAGTCTGGTTGAGGAAAAACTGCCATTGTTTTATTGAAATCCCCTCAGAAGCTCAGCCTTCTTTTGCTGAAAGTTGAAATATTTTTTAACTTCTAGTCTTTAAACTTCTAGGATTAAACACGCTCAGGGATAAAATCCTGCAGCTGAGAATAAAGCCCTATTCACACTGGACCAGTTTTGCTTTGGAGAGCCTGTAAGGTAATTTTCAAGCACTATTGCTGTAATTCTAGCGGTCCATTCCTACAAGATAGAGGATCTCAATAATTTCCCTCAGATTACTACTCATGCTACATCAGGATTTCAGACACCATTATCACAATGATTTTACTATCTAACAATGAAAAAAAGAAAGAAAAAACTATTACATTAAACTGGTCGCTGTTGCAATCTAGTTACAAAGAAAGCCCAATCAAACTTATCTTATCCTGCCTAACAAGAGATAAAGCGCATTACTTTGCAAGATATTGATTGCCAAAGAATTTTGTTCTATTTCTTGGGTCTCGTTGGTATGATGCTGATAGCGGATGGTACTTTCCCAGGATTAAAAATCTTGTTGCAGACTCCTTAGGGCTGAAATTTGGGGTTACGAGGCAATATCTGCTGGTGGTCTCTGGCCACAAAGAAATCGAACAGGTATCAGATTGGTCTGGGGATGCTCATGGAAAGCATATTCACAAGATATCTCCTCTGTTAACTCATTCACAGACTGTATATTTGCCGTAGATAGTATACGCTGCATGTGTTTTGGCCACCAACAAAACATATGGTGGGCTATAAAGGCCAGTACACTACTGAGGGGTGGAATCGAACAGCATTTCAAGATTCAAGAACTTTATTGCCATTGTGCAAGCCCAACGAACTTTCAGTCGTGTCAACCTAAAAAAAAACAAACCTGTATATATTTTTTTCGGGGGGGGGGGCTTTTCCCCCGTTTTTCTCTCTAATTGTCTAATTGTACCCTGCCAATTACCCCACTCTTTCGAGCCGTCCCAGTCACATGCCTCCTCCGATACATGTGGAGTCACCAGCCGCGTCTTTTCACCTGACAATAAGGAGTTTCACCAGGGGGATGTAGCGCGTGGGAGGATCATGCTATTCCCCTCAGTTCCCCTTCCCCCACCCCCCACCCCAAAACAGGTGCCCCCACCGACCAGAGGAGGCGCTAATGCAGTGAGCAGGACACATACCCACACATATCCCCCCCTGCAGATACAGCCAATTGTGTCTGTAGGGATGCCCGACCAAGTCGGAGGTAACACAGGGATTCAAACTGGCAATCCCCTTGTTGGTAGGCAACAAAATAGACAGCTATGCTACCTGGACGCCCAAAGCTAATTGTTTTGGAGTTGCCTTTTCAGGAACATGGGGGGGGGAAAATGTGTATCGTCTTGCTGACACCCTATGTTGTTGTTTTTTTTAAACGCAACATAGGCTGGGGTGGTTTTAACAGATTTCAAGGACCCGCAAAACTCTGGCATCACGTACCCGACTGGGTCCACATTCAATTCCAGCATGAAAAACATTAGAACTGCAGTCAGACAGAATTAAAATGTTGAAACTTCTAGCGCAGGTCATTTTAATTCCACCTTGTCATTCAATTGCCAAGCTGCACTCGCTTTATGATCCCTTGTTACTAAGATGATTGGCTTTCAGGTCCAAGGGAATGCAAATCACTCTTATCAACAGGGAATGCAAAGCGTTTTTATTTAACATTAGGTGGCAAAAAAAAATGGATGTGTTCAGTGTTTGTTCATCATCAACTCCAACAACCATCCATCCATTATCCAAACCGCTTATCCTGCTCTCAGGGTCACGGGGATGCTGGAGCCTATCCCAGCAGTCATTGGGTGGCAGGCGGGTAGACACTCTGGACAGGCCACCAGGCCATCAGGGCACTCTAACAACCAGTAGGGATACATTTCTGTTTCGTCTGCATCATTGGGAACGCTTGAATCTGTCGTTATTGATTGGAGTTATCAAAGTGGTAAGTTTTGAGAAAATCAGATATTGGATCAAAAGTCAAAATGCGGTTCTCTAAACAACAGCCCTGTTTCCATCAAAGCATTTTTATGTGCCTTATGAAGTATAACATCAGTAAAAAGTCTAAGGATAGGAAGCTGTGTTGCTGTAAAGCTCCTTGAGGCAAATTTGTAATTTGTGATATTGGGCTGTACAAATAAAATTGACTTAACTTAAAGCAGGATGAAAATAATGAAATTCAGTAAAACTTTGTTGAATTCAATTCAACAAAATTCCTCAATATTGTACAAAAAATTAAGATTGCCAGAGGTGGTTTTTGTTATAGTCAGTAAAGAGTTTATGCCTTAAAGCTAATCAGTTTTTTTTCACCATTAAAGAAATACAGGCTGATGCTTTAACTTTAGGGAGTGGTTCCTTATCCGATGCGAGGGTCCATGGCTGTATTGCTGTAAAGCCCACTGAGGCAAATTTGTAATTTGTGATAATGGGTTATTCAAATAAAATTGACTTTATTTGGAGAAGAGACAAGAATGACCAAGGCCGTCATTTTGACGGTTTTGGATTTTCAAAGTTTAATAACTCCATCCCTCCATTATCCAAACTGCTTATCCTGCTCTCAGGGTCACGGGGATGCGAAAAAAAGATACAGACCTGTCGCTCTGAATGCTTCTAAGGTTGCATATATTTGCATTAAAATTAGTATTAGATCAATTGCACAAAAAAGGTTATGATAAGATCTACCTAAAACGACCATGAGCGGTCAAAATGACGGCTCGTAATTTATGCGTGATCGTGCACGTCATGTCATCATTTATGACGTGTGTTGGTCGCATCATTTGTTTCGCGAAGTACATTGCTCTGTCCTAGAAACAAACTAGCATTCTCCAGTGCAGAGTAATAGTCCAAACTTGATTTTTGATTATTGCCAACAAGTCTTGTTACAAACGCCATTTCAGACGCACCATGACTACCACCGAGGCGTTGCAGTATGTACAGGCGTTGGACAGCGGCGATTTTAAATTGTTTGAAAAATAGTATTAAAGTTGTTAAAATGTTAATTTCAGTGTCAGTCATTTCTTAACAGAAATACTAACATATTCAATACATTAATATCCCAGTTGGGTATTTATCTTGACAGAATACAGAGTTTAAAAACCACGGGCTGTCATTTTGACGGCCCATGGTCGTTCTGGTAGTTTTTAAGTTCCAGTCGTGGTTTGGGACTGTTTCAATGGTCATTTTCAGTTCTTTTTTTACATTTCACGTTTTATAAGCCTTATTAGGTTTGTTAGATTAGCAATATGTGTTTTCTGTTTTGTTTTTCAGGTAATAGTTTCACTTTTTCAATTTTGCTATTCAAATTCGACCATGTCTCTCTGAAGTTTAAATAGTTGAAAAATAGTATTATAGTTGTTGAAATGTTAATTTTGGTGTCAGTCATTTCCTAACAGACATACTAACATATGCAATGCATTAATATCTCAAATGGGTATTTATCTTGACAGAATATGGAGTTTAAAAACTGGCAATCATTTTGACCACCCATGGTCATTTTAGGTAGGATAGAAATCTCGGTCGTTCTAGTGTGCACGTTGCACCCCTGCAAAAACAAAATTTGATCACTCAGTTGTGTTCAGGTTTTTGGTGAGAATTGCTTGCTGTGCATTTTCCTTTTTAATTAATTAATTAATGTATTTATTTATTTATTTTATTGCAAATGATCACCGCCTTTGTTTGATGTCCTAATTTGATGGCTTTTTGAGAGAAGAAATAAAGTGTGAAACTCAATTACGTGTCATAAAGGGATTATATTATTAGCCCTGTGATGGCCTGACGACCTGTCCAGGGTGTCGCCTTGCCTGCTGCCCAATCACTGCTGAGATAGGCTCCAGCATCCCTGCGACCCTGAGAGCAGGATAAGCGGTTTGGATAATGGATGGAGGAAAGGGATTATTGTCTCAGGGCCTACTCCATGTACACATACACAAACACACCCACACTACAGTGTGTACTTCATTGTTATAAAACACTCATACAGTCATATCATGCAGTAAGACGCTCTACATATAAAATACAAATGGGTTTTGGTGATAAATTTTGGCCTTAGATTAATGTTTAAAATGGCTATAGACAACTTTTCAACCCCCCCCCCCCCCCAGCATTTCCAAGTGTTTTTATTGTTTGTGCTGCTGTCACAAAAACAACTGGATTGCTTTCCGTTAATTAGCAGCCTGGCTACTTTCCAAAGCAATAAACAACTGTAAGAATCCCAATTTGAACTAGAAACCCCGATCTCAGTAATATGATAGAGGCAGAGTAAAACATCAATAAGAAGGCAGGTTGTGTTACTTACTGATCCAGTAGAAAGAATGACAGCTGATTGTCGGTTTGGAACCCTCTCAAGTCCTGGGTGTTGTATTGAACTCTGTTTCCCCGTCAAAATCTGTTTCCCCAGAGTTTGATACAACACCGGGACGCTTGATTAACCTTGACCTAACTTTAACCTAACCTTAACCTAACTTCAACCGAACATTAAGCTTATTCTAATGCTTACCTCATCCTAATCATAACTGATAGCTAACCTGTTTCCATGCAAACACTTTTGTCTAGCTAGGAGGAAACAGATCTCGTTGGGGAAACAGTTTGATACAACCAAGGTTCACGCTTGTTGTATCTCTATTTCTATCCTTCTCCCACTTTGCCTTCTTTTCCTCCTCTGTCAATGGGGTTCTTTTCTCTTGCCGGGTAGAATTTCCACTTTCACTTTGGTTGTTCCACCGTCCGCCATTTCCACTATTTCTACTACTGGGGATAGCTGATAGCTGCTGGGGAAAACAAAAGCGTTATGCACCCCCCCCCAGTTTTCGCCCCAATTGTACTTGGCCAATTACCTTACTCGTCACATCCGGCTTCCCACCCGCAGACATGGCCAATTGTGTCTGTAGAGACACGACCAGGCCGGAGGTAACACGGGGATTTGAGCCACCGATCCCTGTGTTGGTAGGCAATGGAATGCTGCCTGGGCACCACTAAGCACTATGCTCTTCCTATTTTGGTTGTGCAATGGTTGACGTGCTTCCTTTGTGCCATAAATTGAGCTTTAATTTTCCCGCAAGATTGTACCTGGTGGCAGACAGAATTTGGTTCCCTATAAGCCTGACAGCGAGGCTTATAGGGAACCAATCTTAACACCGATGGTGTCATTATTCTATAGCCATTACACTGTGCAATCAACAGTTACATCATAATGAAAAGTTAAAGAAAAAAACGTGTCTACTGCCGCTTTAAGAAGCAACTGTGGTGCTTCTCTGATATTTTCATTTTGTTCGTCAATCTGGTCTGGCTCAATGGGGAAAGTAGGGAACCTTAATGACCGTGGCCTATTTCTTTGTCAGGCAGCTGTGACTGACGGACTGACAGCTCTTGATAAATGATGTTTCCCACCTCGGCAGAGGAAAAAAAAACACACACATCAGGTGGGTGTGAGGTGATTTAGCCAGTAAACACCAGACTCTCCTTGGAGGGCCCAGCTCTCTCCAGCTGTAATGAGCCTGCTGGTTGTTGGAACTGAAGGCCATTGGGGGCTAAGGCTAAGGCTGTGTGATGAGGGCAAAGCACAATGTGATGGAGTGCTAGCTAGCATGCTGAGTTAATAAGGGAGTGGGGCAAATGGTGGAATGATAGGCCCCTTACTGAGCGAGTGCCAAAATCAGGCTGGATTTTCTGTCGTCCTCAGCATCTTGACTGGGACAGATGTTTAAAATTATGTTGTGAATGTGGGGCAGAGGGTAGGAGGTGAGAGGCTGGCATCCTCTACTCCCCATCTGTCCAAAATGTCACGCAGCAATCTGAGAACCATCAACCCAACCGACGATTGAGAACCTCATATTTTTACCAGAGCAGGTCTGACTGGGCTTTGTGTGTGTGTGTGTTTGTGTGTGTGTGTGTGTGTGTGTGAGAGAGAGAGAGAGATAGAGAGAGAGAGAGAGAGAGAGAGAGAGAGAGAGAGAGAGAGAGAGAGAGAGAGAGAGAGAGAGAGAGAGAGAGAGAGAGAGAGGAGGGAGGGAGGGGGAGAGAGAGCATTAAAATGAATAAGAGAGGGAGAACAACTGTCTGAACCAAAAAGTGAGTTAGTAAATCTCTATGATTTGTGCGCCTGTGTGTTTCCATGTTTGTGTTTGTGCTTGTACGAGAGTGTGTATTTATGAGTGCCTACACTATGGAATAAGATGCTTAATAAATTCTTAAATTGAGCAGAACCACCATTTAAGAATGTTTTTAAAATTCACTGCTGCGGATGACTGATGAGCCCATGACATACACAAGCTGCATGATTATTAACCTCGCACACACACAAGCGTACAAACATGCATGTACACACATCCACGAATACACTTACTGCTCTCCTTTGTCTAAGTAATGACAAGCCAAGGTAATAATAATTACTCCTGTCAAATGGACGCAACATCCCTGCTGGAGTAAACGTCTAATGGCTGCTGTTACGCTGGAACGTTGCCAGAAAAACACACACACACACACACACACACACACACACACACACACACACACACACACACACACCACACACACAGATACACACGGGCACACCGAACACACACCAAATCAGGCTTTGAAGCTGTTTGTTTCCATACTGCCTCTCATAATGGTGTTTTCAAAGAGCCGTCAATCAACCGCCGCCTCCACTGGGTGGGTGGGGTGAAGGGGTTCATCTGCAAGGGCTTTAGGACAAGAAAGAGAGAGAGAGAGCGAGAGAGAAGAAAATGAAAGACAGGCAACTGAAGAGGGAAAAAGAGGGAGAGGGAGAGAGAGAGTGAGGAAGAAGAAGAGGAAGGATGGATTAGGAGATGATAAGAAACAGTGGGAGAGAAAGAGATGGAGCAAGGCATAGAGTTTATTTGGGTGTCTACTGAGGGGGAGGCTTTAGCGGATGCTTTGTCCAGGGGTTAGATTTGGGGTGGATATGAATACATTAAAACATGCAAACTTTCTTGCTTCCTTGTCATTTTCACTTGACCTTGCTTGAAAACGCCCAGGAGGTCAAGGAAAAGTTCTCCAGGCATGTCTTGAGGAAGCCTGAACGTACATTGAACACACTCATAAAGTCGACCTCGATTGACATTGATGTTGCTGTTTAACAGAAAACAAAACTACAGAGTCAAAAAGAAAGTGTGCTTATAGTTGGTATTACTGCCTGTTTAACTCTTAAATGAAATACAGGTGATAAGAATCGTTTTTGCTATGGTCTAATTGGGTTGCAGCAATGAACAACAGGTCATGCTCTATGGCCTACACAATCAAAAACCAGTAGCCTGACAAAATGCATAAGGAAAAGAGAGAATGAGGAATAATAATATTGTGGATAGATCCACTCATACCCTAAAGCCATGCCTGTAATTCCTGCAGCAGCAGCACTATAAATAATATAGCATATGCTTATCTATATGGTTTCCCTTCCTCGCTGTGCATCAGGGCTTTCAGGGTTGCCAATTTTGGTCCTCTGGCTAGAGTGTAATTTTAAATGGCATGTACGTGAACACGCATGGATGAGGGCACGTTCACAAATGTGCATCAATTGTCAGGCTGCTTAAATCGCTGTAACATTAATCTGAACCATAGCTTATAGTTATCGGTATGGAGAA
Source organism: Lampris incognitus (assembly GCF_029633865.1). NCBI lineage: Eukaryota > Metazoa > Chordata > Actinopteri > Lampriformes > Lampridae > Lampris > Lampris incognitus. The sequence goes on along the minus strand of NC_079219.1, from coordinate 20,874,572 downwards.
TGAGATAGGTTAAAATGCTCTCCCCTTTCTTACCCCTCCTCTCTCTCTCTATCTCACTCCCTCTCTTTCCTTTTTTAATGTTAGTGTCCTTTCTTCCCCATCTGGACTTTTGCCCTTTCTTTCTCCTCTACTCCATCTCCCCCTCCTTCTCTTCATTAGGCCTCTGCTCATTTTCTCCTCTCTTAATCCCCGCCCCCCTCCTTTCTCTTCAGTAAGCGCTACAGCTAGCAATGGTCACAGATGTGATCATTAAATTGTCTGACAATTTTCTAATTTTTTGCAACGCGAGCAACATAGTGGGGGCGGTGCTGCAGCATACAGTATATAGCCAACCCACAGTCCATCCATATTGAATGACATGACCCAGTCTCATTCATTCATACATACATTCATTCATTCATTAATTCATTCATCTTCAGCCACTTCTCCAGGGTCGGGTCACGGTGGCAGCAAGCTAAGTAGGGCACTCCAGATGTCTCTCTCCCCAGCAACTCCCTCCAGCTCTTCCTGGGGAATCTCAAGGCGTTCCCAGGCCAGATCGGAGATGTAGTCCCTCCAGTGAGTTCTGGGTCTACTCCGGGATCTCCTCCCAGTTGGCCATGCCCGGTAAACCTCCGAAGGAAGGTGCCCAGGAGGCAGCCTAATCAGATGCCCGAACCACCTCAACTGGCTCCTTTCGAGGCGAAGTAACAGCGGCTCTACTCCGAGCTCCTTGCAGATGTCTGAGCTCCTCACCCTATCTCTAAGGCTGAGCCCAGACACCCTACGGAGGAAACTCATTTCAGCCGCATGTATCCGTAATCTCACCCTTTCGGTCACTACCCAAAGCTCATGACCATAGGTGAGGCTTGGAACGAAGATCGACTGGTAAATTGAGAACTTTGTCTTCCAGCTCAGCTCCCTCTTCACCACAACAGTCCAGTACAACGTCTGTATTACTGCTGATGCTGCACCAATCCACCTGTCAATCTCCCGCTCCATCCTACCCTCACTTGTGAACAAGACCCTGGGATACTTGAACTCCTTCACTTGAGGCAACAAATCATCCCAAACCCAGAGGGAGAAATCCGCCATTTTCTGGTAAAGAACCATGGCCTCAGACTTGGAGGTGCTGACTCTAGTCCCAGCCATTTCACACTCAGCTGCAAACCGACCCCATGCATGCCGGAGGTCGCGTTCTGATGAAGCCAACAAAACCACATCATCTGCAAAGAGCAGAGGTGCAATTCTGAGGTTCCCAAAACGAACATACTCCTCATCTTGGCTGCACCTTGAGATCCTGTCCATGAATATCACAAACAGAATCGGAGACAAGGGACAACCTTGGCGGAGTCCAACACACACCAAAAACATGTTTGACTTTGTGCTGAGAATGCGGACACAGCTCTCACTTTGGTTATACAAGGACTGGATGGCTTGTAGCAACTGTCCCGGTACCCCATACTCACGCAGTACCTACCACAGAGAGCCCCGGGGTACATGGTCATACGCCTTCGCCAAGTCCACAAGACACATGCAGCCTGGCTGGTCAAACTCCTATGCCCCTCTCAGCACTTCCACAAGGGTAAAGAGTTGGTCCATTGTTCCACGGCCAGGATGGAATCCACATTGTTCCTCCTGGATCCGAAGTTTGACAATCGGTCAGAGCCTCTTTTCCATCACCCTAGAGTACACTTTCCTAGGGAGGCTGAGCAATGGATGCCCTGATAATTGAAGCACACCCTCTGGTCCCCCTTTTTAAATATAGGAACCACCACCCCAGTCTGCCACTCCACAGGTACTGTCCCCAAACTCCATGCGACACTGAAGAGGCTTGTCAGCCAAGACAGCCCAACAACGTCCAGAGCCTTCAGCATCTCAGGGTGACTCTCATCGACACCCGGTGCCTTGCCACTGAGGAGCTTCTTAACTACCTCAGAGACCTCTGCCAGAGATATGGGTGGGGCTTCTCCTGAATCTTGAGACTCTACCTCCTCCACTGAGGATGTGTTAGCCAGATTCACGAGCTCCTCAAAGTGTTCTTTCCACCGCTCAACAATATCCCCAGTCTGGGTGAACAGTTCCCCTCCCCAGCTGAACACAGCCTGAGTCAAGCCCTACTTTCCTTTCCTGAGTCGCTGGATGGTTTGCCAGAACTTCCTTGAAGCCAACCAAAAGTCCTCTTCCATAGCCTTGCCAAATTCCTCCCACACCCGAGTTTTTGCTTCCGCGACTGCTGAAAGCGCAGCCCTTCTGGCCTACCGGTACCTTTCTGCTGCTTCAGGGGACCCCTGGGCCAACCAAGCCTGAAAGGTCTCCTTCTTCAGCCGGACGGCTTCCCTCACCACCGGTGTCCACCAGCTGGTTCTTAGATTGCCACCTCAACAGGCACTGAGGACCTTATCACCACAGCTCCTGCCTGACACATCTGCAGTAGAGGCTTGGAACATGGCCCACTCAGACTCCATGTCCCCAGCCTCCCTCGGAATACATGAAAACTTCTTCCGGAGGTGGGAGTTGAAGACCTCATGAACAGTGGCCTTTGGCTAGACATTCCCAGTTCACCCTCACTACACGTTTGGGTTTTCCAGATCTGTCTGGCAGCCTTGCCCACCATCTGATCCAACTCACCACCAGGTGGTGATCAGTTGACAACTCTGCTCCTCTCTTCACCCGAGTGTCCAAAACATATGGCCGCAGAGCGATGATATGACCACAAAATCTATCATCGATCTTCGGCCTAAGGTGTTCTGGTACCAAGTACACTTATGAACTACCTTGTGTTCGAACATAGCCTTTATTTGGCCAATCCATGACTTGCACAGAAGTCCAATAACAAGGCACCGCTTGGGTTCAGATTGGGAAGGCCGTTCCTCCCAACCACGACCCTCCAGTTTTCTCCATTGTTGCCCACGTAAGCATTGAAGTCCCCCAGCAGAACTATAGAGTCCCAAGGTGGAGCCCTATCCAGAACACCACCCAGAGACTCCAAGAGGGCCAGATACTCCAAACTGCTGTTCAGTGCATAAGCACACACAATAGTCAGAGCCTTCCCCCCAACAACTCGCAGTCTTATAGAGGCAACCCTCTCATTCCCCGGGGAGAACTCCAACATGGCGGTGCTCAACCAGGGACCTGTCAGTATCCCCACACCCGCCCGGTGCCTGTCACCTTGGCCAACTCCGGAAAAATCCCAGTCTCAGCATGCCAAAATAAAACAAGTAGATGAATGTTACAGCACTTTTTCTTTTAAATGACCAAACTGATCTGATATTTGTTTAGGTAGAGTCGGAGAGTGATATAGAGCCCGAAAATGTGAGACTCTCGCCTTATATGTGAGAATTGGCAGCCCTGGCTTTAAAACGCCATCTGCAGCCCATTAGCAAGCAACACTTGTGTACCCCCCCCTTTTCTCCCCAGTTGTACCTGGCCAATCACTCCACTCTCTGAGCTGTCCCAGTCACTGCTCCATCCCCTCTGCCGATCCGGGGAGGGCTGCAGACTAACACACGCCTCTTCCGATACACATGGAGTCGCTAGCCGCTTCTTTTCACCTGACAGTGAGGAGTTTCACCGGGGACATAGCATGTAGGAGGATCACGCTATTCTCCCCAGTTCCCCCTCCCCGCTGAACAGGTGCTAGTGCAGTGACCAGAACTCATACCCACATCTGGCTTCCCACCCGCAAACACGGCCAATTGTGTCTGTAGGGACGTCCGACCAAGCCGGAGGTAACACGGGGATTTGAACCGTCATTCCCCGTGTTGGTAGGCAATGGAATAGACTGCTATGCTACCCAGACACCCAACACGTGTACTTTCTACCCGATCCTTCTCATCCTTTCCTGACTGTTGTCTTTACATTTTTGTGTGTCTCATTGGTTCACTTCTCTTCTCAGGCCCACTTATGAGAATAATCTACTGAGTACAATTTTGCGTGGACAGCAGAGAAAAGATGAATTTTACCAGTATAGCCTACATATGAAAGATCAAAGAAGCCTATTATTAATCCTTAATCTCCCTCTCACTTTTGACTGTGCAAGGAATCCCAGAAAAAGCTTTGAGATTTTCAGCTTTGCAATGAAGTAAAAAAAAAAGGAAATACTAGTTTACCTATCATGTATTCACAATGTAATGTCTGCACACTACACTAGTACATCTCACAGGCACTGTCTGAACCTATACTCTGTCTATACTGGAAGCTTGTCTAATGATAACAGCATTTTTATAGAGGTTTTTTTGAGCAAATTGCTCGGTTTGTCGAGCCATAGATAAGCACAAGCTGTGTGAAACTGTTGTTTATCCATAACTGCAGCTCATCGGTGCCTGGGGCATGTGTCTTCCACAGCGAGACAACATTGAAAATCCCATCCACCAGCCGATTTCCCCCTCTCCTACCTCCCTTTTTTTTCTGCCTATGATAGGGGACGTTAGTGTTTTGGAAACCATGTGACCAGCAAGGACTGACAATTGACAGAGATGGGTAGCTGCCTCGGCCTCAGATTCAGAACAAGTAAGACCATCCACACTTCTTGTTTCCACCAAAACATTTCCTACAAGATGTGATTTTTAGCGCATGCATGTTTGTACCTTATCATACTTGTGGCAACATTATCTTAGAACGTGCATTCAATTATCGTTGATCAGGAATCGGGATCTTTATGCCTCGTCCACATGTACTTGGGTATTTTTGAAAACGTAGCTTTTTCTATGCGTTTTAGCTTTTCATCCACACACAAACTGTGTTTTAGGTCAGTGGTTCTCAACCTTTTTGGGGTCCTGGACCCCCTGCGTATTTTTGATCTACCCTGAGGATCCCTCCACCTGATCTTGGGGGAGGGGGGTTGCAATTTGATAGAAACAGTAGAAACTGCATTTTAAATTGCATTATAGCATTTATTCACTCTTTGGGGCAAAAATAAGAGCTTTCAGTTGTAACTTAGATATAGTTAACAAAACAGAATTCTTATGCAGTAACTTTCAGATATATGTAACAAAACAATATGTATTCAGTAACTTTCAGATATATGTAACAACAGAATTTTTATGCAGTAACTTTCAGATATATGTAACAACAGAATTTTTATGCAGTAACTTTCAGATATATGTAACAAACAGAATTTTTATGCAGTAACTTCCAGAAATATGTAACAAAACAGAATTCTTATGCACTCTGCAAGAACAAAAACAAACATAAGTATGAAATCTCAATGGATATTGTATAGTTAAGTCTTAGTTTTGTCTGTAGAGGCAGATGGTATGTGTGTTTTCAAAGCAAAGCATCCTCACTGTTTGTGTGCCACTTGGGTGTGGTGTGGTGAAAAGTTCATGTGTGGTGAGGTGTGCTGTGTAACCGTTAGTGAGACACTTGTACTTGTCTGCTGCTCATGAGTTTCTGTAACCTGGGTTGAATAGTGACAACAGCTGTAATGATACCTCTCTCTTGAAGTCTGTTTCTCTGTTTGGTCTTTATGTGTGTCAGAGCTGAGAAAGTGACCTCACACAAGTATGTAGACCTGAATGGCTCCAACTGGTAGAGAGCCTCTTTTGCAAGCTCTGGGTACTCCTTCTCCACACAGCACCAAAACTGTGTTAGTGATGTCTCTGAAAACTTCAGTCTGAAGCCACTGTCTGAAGACAGGTCAATGAGGCTCTCATGGAGTTGCTCTGGTGCTGTATCCATGCTGCTGGGCATGAATGGCCTGCGTATCCAGTCATGTCTAGTACACATGTCCTCAATGTCTGGGAAGTAGGATTGAAACTCTGCTGACAGTTTGGCCAGGTGCATTTTTACAGTTTTCAAAATGTTCTGCTTCATGTTCTGTTTCATGTCAGCTATCCAAGAGTCAAGCTGAGGGAAATTACTGACATCCCCCTTTTCACACCGTCTCAACCAGAGGTCAGTTTTTCTCATGAATGCTGAAACTTTATCAAACATCTGAAGAACAGTTTTATCATCACCTTGCAAGCTCGTGTTCAACTCATTCAGACGGCCAAAAACATCAGCAAGGTGAGCCAGGTGAGCCAACCAGGTCTGGTCTTCAAGTTTAGCAGCCAGAGGATGTCCATGCTCGGAGAGGAAATCGCGCACCTGCTCTCTCAGTTCCCATAGTCTCTGTAGTGTTTTCCCCCTTGATAGCCAACGTACGTCTGTATGTAGCAGCAGCTGATGATGGTCACCGCCTGTTTCGTCGCACAGCTTGTGGAACAGTCTTGCGTTGAGAGGTCGTGATTTAATGAAGTTAATCACTTTCACAGCGTCAGTCAAAACACTGTCCAGTTCTGGGCTCATGCGTTTGAAGCCAACGCTTCTCTGTGAATTATGCAGTGCATGCTTTGGATGTTGGGGTTTACCAGCCTGATGCGAGAGACAACTCCGCGGTGCCGACCTGTCATAGACGCTGCCCCGTCTGTGCATACATGCGAGCAGCGCTTCCAGTCCAACGCGTGCTCCGTGAAAAAACAGTCAGTCAAATTAAAAATGTCCTCACCCGTAGTTTTTTCAGGTAGTGGCTTGCAGAAGACGATGTGTTCAACTATATCGTTGACTGTGTCATCTTTGAAACGAGCAAACATGACCAACTGGGCTTCTCCATTCACATCAGTAGACTCGTCTAGCTGTACTGAAAAAGAGCCCGCTCTTTTCAGTTTATCGGTCACCTGCTGAACAATGTCACCAGCCATCTCATCCACTCTGCGGCGGCATATTGTGTCGTTAGACAGCGGTACTGACCGGATTGTATCTGCTGCTTTTTTATCCACCATAGTTTCAGCTAGGATAGCTGCTGCTGGTGCAATTAGCTCCTCTGCTATTGTATACGGCTTTTTAGCTTTAGCGATTAGCAAAGCTACCTGGTAAGATGCTTGAAGGGAAGTTGCTGAAGTCTGACTTGCGGCACGCATGCGATTTTGCGCTCCCCTGAACTCCGACAATTTTCGTTTGAAGAAGTCAGCAGTCTTGCCCACTGATGACTGGTGCCTGGTGCTTAGATGCCGCTGCAGGTGTGCCGGTTTCATGGCGTGGTTTGACGGTACCTCTCCACATAAAAAACACAGAGGCTGCTGAGGTTCCGAATCAGTTGCCGTAAATCCAAATAATATGTCATCTTCTTTGTAAAGTCTCTTTTTGCTGTCTGTTTTGGTTTTCTTTTCGGGTGGCCCCGAGTCTCCTTCGTCCGTTTTTTTTTTAATTTGAGCCATCTCTCCATGTTGTCGCGACTTCTTCTTCTTCTTCTTCTTCTTCTTCTTCTTCTTCTTCTTCTTCTTCTTCTTCTTCTTCTTCTTCGTGTAACTGTGCTTATCATCTTTTTCTTTGTTTGTTTATAACATTAGCTTAATTTCAAGCGCTAACCTGAATCTTGCAAGTTACTGAGTTTTCCCACGACACCTTCCTGCAGATGTTTCACAATAAAATCATTATAAAGAAATGAATGGTGTACGCCCACTGAAACACTAGGGGGCTCATAATTTGGAAACGGATGCAGATCGTGTTAAGTTTGTATTTACAGTGTCATGCAGTAACTTTTAACAATGCAAACGGGAGCGAGATCTCTTATTAAAATACAATAAATTACACTTGTGAAACAGATGTAATTAGAGAAAAAAGTCCTGTTACCCTTTATAGTTTAGGTAGATAAAGGTCTCAGTCACATTTGAGTGAAATAATCCTATTTCTATAAATGTCATAGGATCTTTTTTTAAAGATATTTTATTTTCACTGACCCCTTGCAATTACACCACGGACATCTAGGGGTCCGCGGACCCCCGGTTGAGAAACACTGTTTTAGGTCATCGAAAACGGACTTTTTGGAAAACTCCTTCCAGGGTGAAGATTTTTTGAAACTCCGTTTTCAGCGTTGATGTGTAGACAGGGAAAACGGGGTTTTGGGCTTGTTGGCTTTTTTTTTTTTTTTTTAGGCTTATGATTGGCCGACATGGCTTTTGGGTTAGGGTTATATCGCCACTTGTTGGTTTGACATGCTTTTGACAGGGCTTTCATCATGTTGAGTAGCATGTGTTTTTGTGTTTTAATTTGGACGGAGATGTTTTTTTAACAGTGCTTGTGTGGACGGGGTTTATTTTTTAATTTTTTGTAAGAAAGAAGGAGGAAAAACCCCGTTTTCAAAAATACCTGTGTACATGTGGATTACGCATAAGTCTGGTGGTAAACCCCTGTCCCCAAGCGGGGGTGCCACTGTAGATATATTTGTTCTGTTGTGTGTGTGAATCAATGATCACACTGACTTGTACCAAAACCGTTGGTTTATTAACACCAAATACTGTGTTCACATGAGACCAATAATCTTGCTTAGTCTGCCTGGTAAGGACGAACTAGTAGATCACAGAGCACATCAATAGATAGACACACACACACACACCTAGCGGTACAGTGGCTCGTGGTGGACAAAGAGTACAATCATTTAGTCAAATGATCCACATCCCTTTCCTTTAGTTCACATCTCTTATATAAAACACAATAATACTGGGTAAGTGTAAACATTACAAAACATTTCTATATGGTTTTACGATTTCAGTAAACAACCCAATGAGGATACTCCTGGATAAACTTAAAACGATCCAACTGTAAATCAAGGTGGATGAAAATATCATTTAAGAAGTAGGCATATTCATAAAACATGAAATCACCATAAGTGCATAAGTGAAACGACTTAATGCAAATATTCAATTAGCATTACATAATATACTGCACATTGCTAACTATCACATGAACCATGTTATAGACAGGAACGTTTTTTTTTCATAGCTTCCTTTTCACTGCATATATTTCGGCTTTGGTCTGCAGATGCAGCCTGAACGTGTTGCGTAGTGCGCGTTACTGTTCTCAGTGGGTAAGTGTGCTGTGTGTGTTGGCCGGGGAGGGGATGTGTGTTGTGATTGCATTGTGTTTGGCTCTGGTGTATGTGGTGTGAGGGGTACACTGTTCACTGTAGAGGGGCTGATGTTCTCCGAGTCTGGGTCCTCTGCATGGAACTGTGGCGGTGGCGGCTCTACAACAGGAAGGATGTGGCAGTGATTCCTCCTGTATGTCTTCCCGTTGGACTGGATGACATAAGAGCATGGCTCCTTGCTCCTCTCCTTTACAGTCCCAAGTTGGTTGTATCCCTTGGGGTTTGCATACGAACTACCTGTCCCTCTGTTAAAGGCTGTAGTGGGCAACTTGACTTGTCATACTGGTGTTTTAGAGTGAGCCTTTTGTTGAGGAGCTGGGCGCTGACTTGCTGGGTGTCTTTCAGACCTGGTTCCAGTAGTTTGGTACACACTGGAATGGCTGTGCGTGTCTGCCGTGACATCAGGCATTCAGCAGGGGAGCCCAGTGTTGAATCGCAGGGGATGTTTCTGAGATTCAGGAGATTGAAAAAGATGTCAGACCCATCTCTATGACATTTCCCCATCAGCTGCTTGGCACTGCGGACCGCTCTCGCTGCAAGCCCGTTGGACTGTGAGAATTCGGGGCTGCTGGTGATATGGACAAAATATCATTGTTTGGCAAAGTTCTTGAAACACTGACTGGTGTATTGCCTAGCATTGTCAGAGAAGAGGGTGTGCAGTATGCCATGGACCGAAAAGTGTCTTTTCAATTTGGATATCACAGCAGATGATGTTAGGTCACGGAGAAGGTCAATTTCAAACCAGCCAGAATATTAATCTACGAGCACTTGGTAGTGTTTGCCACGCCATTTGAACATGTCTGTGGCTACTATGGACCATGGGAGATCTGGAACTGGTTGGAGTTGCAGAGGTTCTTTTTGCTGGTGGGACTTGGTGCTGTTACACACTGCATGTGAGTAGCTCTTCAATGATGTCGTTTGACATTGCCGGACAAAATATGTTGCCTCTAGCTCTGCATTTGTGTTGCTTCAACACCTGAGTGGCCTTTGTGCATGATGTTGATGTACTCTCTGCGCAGAGACTCGGGAATGACTTCATGATGATCCCTTCCTCCACTGTGAGTTCATCTCTTTAGGGGAAGAAAGGAATGACAGCAGACTTGAGCTGGCTTTCTCTGGTGGGCCATCCTCTTTGAATGACTGCACTGAGGGTTTGTAGCACTTCATCCTCTGCTGTGTACTCTCTGAGTTCTTCTAGGTGAGCTGTGGAGATGTAACTCACCGACATGACTTCATAAGCATTGTTTTCAGCAGGGCTCTGGGAGACTTGTGCATTTGGAGCGCTCATGTCAGCCAGGTACATGTGCTTGCCCCTTTTGTATACCAAGCTGATTTCATAGCTCTGTAGGTAGGGTAGCATTCTCTGGAGACGGGCAGGGGCAGTGTGAATGGGTTTCTTTAGGATTGTCACCAGAGGTTGAAGGTTGGTTTCCACAATTGTGGACTTTCCGTACACATAGTTTTTGAATTTTGTGCAGGCAAACACAACAGCTAGAAGGTCTTTTTCTATTTGGGCGTATCATGTCTCTGTATCTGTGAGGGTACATGATGTGAATGCTACTGGCCTGCCGTTTTTCATGCATGCTGCTCCGAGTCCATAGCATGATGCGTCACAGGTGAATGTGACTGGCTCCTTGACGTTGTAGTACGCCAATACCGGTGGGCTGGATAGGCACGACTTGGGGTGGTCAAATGCCTCCTGATGCTGCTGGAACCAGCACCACGCTGTCTCCTTGTGGGTCAGTTTCCTTAGAGGCGCTGCAATGTCACTGAAGTTCAGAATGTACTTGGCAAGGTAATTTACCATTCCAAGAAAACGCCGGTGAAGTGATATCCGTGGGGACTGGCATGTCAGTGATAGCTGTAGTTTTAGAGGGGTCAGCTTTTAGGCCCTCGCTTGTGAAGATGTGGCCTACATAGCCTACTTGGTTCAGGCAAACTTGCACTTGACTGGATTTAGCCTGAAGTTGACCTCTCTCACTCATTCAAGTACTTTTCTCAGGCTGGCATCATGTTCAGCTACTCCACGGCCTCCAATGATGATGTCATCGACAATGGCTGAGCGTCGATAGCCCATGAACAGCTATTCCATCGAGCGCTGAAACACCTGACTTGCAGAGTTAATACCGAAAGGCATTCGTAGAAATCTGTAGCGCCCGAATGGAGTACTGAATGTTGTCAACATTGAGGATTTCTTGTCAAGACGTATCTGCCAGAAAGAGTTATTCGCGTCCAGGACAGAAAACATGCCCCTGACATCCGTGCTGCTACCTCTTCAACACTATGCATGGGGTGATGGGGCCTTTTCAATGCTGTGTTGAGGTCTTTTGGATTGATGCACAGGCTTATTTCTTGCTTGTTCTTCTTGTGCGCTGCTACCATGGAGGAAACCCAGTATGTAGGCTCAGAGACGAGTGTTATGACTCCTATGCTTTGCATGCGTTCGAGTTCCGCTTTAACACTTCCTTGCATCGCTACGGGAATGCAGTGGGCTGGCCAGACCACAGGCTGTATGCTGGAATCCAGCGTCATGGAATATGTGACTGGAAGTTCACCAAGCTCATCACTGAACACGTCTTTGCACTGTGTGAGAATTTGTGTACTGAAGTCTGTATTGCTCTCCATGGTGACTTGGTGGACATCGAGGCTCATTTTGACAATTCCCATGTCTATGCATGTGCGAAATCCAAGTAGTGGCTGCACATCTCTGTCCGCTATGAAGAAAGGCGGTGTGTGATGCTGCTGCTTTAAACAGCATGACAATGTGACCAAGCCCTTTGTCTCGATTCTGGTGCCTCTGTAAGCAACGAGGTTTGCAGCTTTCTTCTGTTGTACGAGTTGCTCGTCATTAGTCACTTGTTTGAAAGTCTCTTGTGACATCACACTGCATTTTGCTCCTGTGTCAACTTTCATTTCAGTAGATTTGCCATTTATGTACACTCACTGGCCACTTTATTAGGTACACCTTGCTAGTACCGGGTTGGACCCCCTTTTGCCTTCAGAACTGCCTTAATCCTTCGTGGCATAGATTCAACAAGGTACTGGAAACATTCCTCAGAGAGTTTGGTCCATATTGACATGATAGCATCACGCAGTTGCTGCAGATTTGTCGGCTGCACATCCATGATGCGAATCTCCCGGTCCACCACATCCCAAAGGTGCTGTATTGGATTGAGATCTGGTGACTGTGGAGGCCATTTGAGTACAGTGAACTCATTGTCATGTTCAAGAAACCAGTCTGAGATGATTCGAGCTTTATGACATGGCATGTTATCTTGCTGGAAGTAGCCATCAGAAGATGGGAACACTGTGGTCATAAAGGGATGGACATGGTCAGCAACAATACTCAGGTAGGCTGTGGTGTTGACACGATGCTCAATTGGTACTAAGGGGCCCAAAGTGTGCCAAGAAAATATCCCCCACACCATTACACCACCACCAGCAGCCTGAACCGTTGATACAAGGCAGGATGGATCCATGCTTTCATGTTGTTGACGCCAAATTCTGACCCTACCATCCGAATGTCGCAGCAGAAATCGAGACTCATCAGACCAGGCAACGTTTTTCCAATCTTCTATTGTCCAATTTTGGTGAGCCTGTGCGAATTTTAGCCTCAGTTTCCTGTTCTTAGCTGACAGGAGTGGCACCCGGTGTGGTCTTCTGCTGCTGTAGCCCATCTGCCTCAAGGTTCGACGTGTTGTGCGTTCAGAGATGCTCTTCTGTATACCTCAGTTGTAATGAGTGGTTATTTGAGTTACTGTTGCCTTTCTATCAGCTCGAACCAGTCTGGCCATTCTCCTCTGACCTCTGGCATCAACAAGGCATTTTCGCCCACAGAACTGCCGCTCACTGGATATTTTCTCTTTTTCGGACCATTCTCTGTAAACCCTAGAGATGGTTGTGCGTGAAAATCCCAGTAGATCAGCAGTTTCTGAAATACTCAGACCAGCCCGTCTGGCACCAACAACCATGCCACGTTCAAAGTCACTTAAATCACCTTTCTTCCCCATTCTGATGCTCGGTTTGAACTGCAGCAGATCGTCTTGACCATGTCTACATGCCTAAATGCATTGAGTTGCTGCCATGTGATTGGCTGATTAGAAATTTGCGTTAACGAGCAGTTGGACAGGTGTGCCTTATAAAGTGGCCGGTGAGTGTATATTGTAGCAAATCCTTCGTCCTTCTCATTGGCTTGAGAATTGATACTGTCAACATGATTGTCAACATCGGCACCATCCACATAAAATGTACCATCTTCACATGTTGTGGGCTGATCCACTGTCACTTCATGCACAGACTGCCTGAAAGCCTTTCTGTGTGGGTTGCTTTGACTCCGTGGTTTAGACTTGCAGCAGCTTTTGTAGTGCTTCATCTTTTTACAATTATGACACAGTTGTCCGAAGGCAGGACACTTTTTCCCTTTTAGCTGCATGACTACCCCAACAATTGCCGCACTTCGTTATGGTCTGTGAGAATGCCTGGGGTTTAGATTGGTGCTTTTTGTTAGAAATTGGCCTCACTGCATCAACACTGGTGACCTGTGTGGCTAGTGTTTTGCTGTTTTCCTCTGTCATCTCGTGAATATGACAGACTGAGATGGCTTTGGCAAGTTTCACTATCTCTCAACAGAGATTTTCTCAAAGAGTCACTGGTGATGCCACACATGATGCGGTCACGGATAAGATCGTCAGTTAAATCTCCAAATTGGCAATTTTTAGCTTTGATCTTCAAGTCACTGATGAAGGATTCGATACTCTCACCTTGTTTCTGATTTCTTGAATGAAACCTGTGTCTTTCCATTGTTCTGTTGCTTTGGGGATTGCACATTTTCCCTGAACTTCCTCTTCAGGCAGTCCAGATCCTCTCTGGACTGTGCCGGGGCAATCACTTTCCTCTATTTTCCCCAGGCATGCGCACTTCAGCTGCATATACAAATGAACGCTCCCGTTCAACGGCTCCAGGTCCAGCGATGTTGAGGAGAATGTAAGCCTTAGTCTTTGCAGGCTTGTCTGAGTGTGCTGCGGCGATAAAAATATCATACCCGTTCAAAAATTCGCCAATTCTCGGCGACATTTTCATCAAAAACAACAGGGTCGGACACCATGTAGATATTTGTTCTGTTGTGTGTGTGAGTCAATGATCACCCTGACTTGTACCAAAACCATTGGTTTATTAACACCAAATAGTGTGTTCACATGAGACCTGTAATCTTGCTTAGTCTGCCGGGTAAGGACAAACTAGTAGATCACAGAGCACATCAATAGACACACACACACCTAGAAGTACGGTGGCCCGTGGCAGACAAACAGTTCAGTCATTTAGTCAAATGATCTACAGCCACCATGCATTCTGGGCCCCATGAAAAGAAATCAGAGTGATGAATAAAAAGTTATCAACCTTGTGTACTAATATTTTTTGATGGTCCCTGTTACTCAGGAGCTCTTGAATTTGTCCCAACTTTCCACCCCCGTACACAGAACCACTAGATTTAGGTTTAAAATGTAAGATTTAGATTTAGAATCATATTTAGAATCAACACTGAACTCAGATCACTATGAAAAAGTGACATTTGAAGATAGCAAGGATTTTTTTTTAAGTTTGCTGGAACTGAAGGTGGGAAAAATTGGGCTGTGATTTTGAGCACGTAACATTTACATTCTGGAGAGTTTTCTCTGTAGTCTAGTCCGTTTTCTATCTCGCCAGCCATGTTTATCCATACATGAAAAAAAAATATATGGAGAAGCACTGTTTATTCTTTGATACAAAAAAAAATCTCTTGGATCACTACCTGACCCAGCTTGAATACAAAAACACCGCAAATAAACCCAAATCTCACTTCTCTCTCATATCTGTGCGATGCTGCAGGTGGACATTACAGCTGTGGTCCAGAAGTGACGTGACCGGCAGCCAGACGGTGTGTGTGTACACTATGGAGCCGGTGGACATTCAGCTTTAGTGCTGCAAAACCTGCACGACTTAATTAGGCAATATCACATGAGAGGGAGTGCTGTTATACTGAATATCAGCACGGCTGTGATTCAGTCGTAGGTACAAGTGCTGATATTCAGTAGAGCAGCATGACCTCGAGTGTGATATTGCTTTTATACAACAGTTCTACAATCGCCATTTATTAGTTAACAGTAATAAACAACAACAGATTATGATGTTTGTTTATTTAATCATTTATTTAGCTCTGCCAACAAATAGTTCCACAACCGTGCTCTTGAACTTGGACCGTTGCCAGGCAACCTGAATACAAACATTTTCCTGCACAGCTTGCTACTTTGTATACGTCTACACACGTTACCGCTGGCTAGCTACTTTGTGTCATGTACATTAATCTGGACGTTTCCATTTATTGTGCAACCAGTGAAATAAGAGTCTGTTGACACTGACAGTCGCTTGGGTGGCATGTGCGATTCCGATGAGCAGTCAGACAGTACGTTGCTCCATCCTTTCCTGCTCTCGGGGGATGGTCTCCAGTAACTTTTTAGTGAGCTTTCAGACCTGCAACACACATACGTTTTTTGTTTGTGGTGGAGTGACACATATAGTTAAAAGTCCCAGTGCTGTTATACTGAATATCAGCACTCATGGAATGCCTCTTGTCCAATCAAATGACTTGGTAGGAACTAACTGTTGTTTAATGCAATTTATTTTTCCTCGAGCACACTTTCTTTTTTCTGATACTTTTTCACTTTATCTTTTCTCACTTTCTCATCTCTTACACACACTCTGTCTCTCTCAGTAGTTATCTATTATCTACCACTCTCTCACTCTCTGTCTTTCTCTCTCTCTCTCGCCCTCATTTTCTCCTCTCATCGTTCAGCATGCTCAAATCTCCACTAGGAGGACATTAGCTCCTTATTCGGCCGTGAGTGATGGAGCGTTTGAGCAATCCCCTTGTCAAATGAATGGGATGCTAGCTCTGTGTGTGCCAATTACAACATTTTAAATCTAAAATGTCTTAACGCCTTTGACTGGCAGAGGTTATACTAAAATGCTACCCTTTGCAGGATTGCTACACGTCTCCAATATTTGCTATAAAGTATCTATGTCCATGGGCAGTCATTTGTGTAATTTGTGTGTGTGTTAGTTTGTATGTGCTAGAGGTTTTGATTAAACAAGAAAGTGAGTGCTTAAAAGAGAGAACACAGGTTTGTATGAGCGCGCTTATATGTCTTCAAGATATATAGCCTACATTCAGTGCATAGAACATATAAATCAGCATTTACCTTTCCCTATGGACATTTGAGCAGACCTTTACTGGCCAGCCTGCACCAACTCGAGGCTATAGGATGCTGAAAGCTCCCATAATGCAACACTTTATCATCGCCTTAAGACACACTTTAAAGTCTCTTCACTCCACGCAACTTCTAATCCTGCAGGCACACACGCACGCACGCACGCACGCACGCACGCACGCACGCACGCACGCACGCACGCACGCACGCACACACACACACACACACACACACACACACCACAGCATGTACATGCACATTCATTCACTTATGAACATGTATTCAGAGTATTTAGACAAACACAAAAAACACTAGACAGAAATTACATAAAAACACACATACATACACATACACCCTTTTTATGCTTCAGTCACAATACAATCATGTCTTACCCCATTTTGAACAATAAGCAACGGTTAGGACATTTTAATGGCTTTAGCTGCTCTTTAGTTGTGTGTGTGTGTGTGTGTGTGTGTGTGTGTGTGTGTGGGGCGGGGGGGGCGGTGCGGTGGATGGTTAGGGACATCATAGTGAAGTGAAATGAAATGAGAGAAGTATATGTTGAGGCTAAGTACAAGACTATTGCCAGTCATACACGTTACTACATTTCTCTGACCGACTGTCCATCGACCCAAAAAGGTCTCTCGCTCTATAAATATCTCTCATATGATTGTATTTGAACAGACCATCTAAATCTATCTCTCATCTCCAGCTTTCTCCCTCCCTCATTCTCTCTTTGTGTTTCACTCTCAATGTAGATTCTCTCTGCATCCCCTGTCATCCATCATCTATCTTTCTCATTGTCCGACTCTTGTCCAGGCATGCACATAGCAACGCTGGTGTTCAGACAGACGCAACATCTCATCCCCTGTCTCTCTCGGGGAAGTGTCTGTTCCCTCAACCCTATTTCATTGAACTTACCTAAAATTAACCAAAACTACCTTCGTTTGTATATTCTCCCCGTGCCTGCGTGGGTTTCCTCCAAGCGCTCCGGTTTTCTCCCACCATCAAAAAGACATGCATGTTAGGGTTAATACTCCTGTCTGGGTCCCTGACCAGGGCAATGGAAAGAAGAACTGGAGTTGGTCCCCGGGCGCTGCAGCTGCCCACAGCTCCTATACAATATGATGGATTAAATGTAGACACCACATTCACTGTAAGAACACGATTCGTTGTAACAATACAATGACAAAATAAAGTGGCTTTCTTCTTCTCTTCATAACCTGACTTAACCTCAGCCTAACCCTAACCTTAACCCAATGCTTACCTAACCCTAACCTTAATCGGTAGCTAAACTATTCGATAACTAACCCACAGGCTGAGGGAACATAGGGTTAACTCCTCTCTCTCTGTCTCTATCCACACATGCACGCACACACACACACTTAACGAACGCACAAGAAGCAGGGAAAATATACTCCTTTCTTTCTCATTACCTGTCTCACCCCCTTTCGGTCTGACTCTTACACACAAAAATAGAGAGAGAGAGAGAGAGAGAGAGAGAGAGAGTGAGGGGGGAGAGCGAGAGCGAGAGTTAAGAAGCAGGCTTGCTGCTAGCTTTAGCTTTTCTGTTTCTCATCACTCTCTTCCCCTCATTCTCTCTCTCTCTCTCTCGCTCTCCCCCCTTGCTCTTTCTCAAACACACACACACATACACACACGCACATACACACACATACACGCACGCACGCACGCACGCACGCACACACACACACACACACACACACACACTCTCTCTTTCTCACACACACAGGAGGCAGTGTGTTGGGGAGCAGAACCACGCTACAGGAGTTGAGATTAACACTGAACCATGCAGAATTCCTGTGCTCGGGGCTCCTGTGTTTTTGGGGGAAAAGAGTCAGTAAATTCTATAATAAGATCCCCCCCACCCCCACCCCCATCCCCGACCACCGCTGATTCCTGCTGTCATCTTAACCGATGCTAGCAGTTACTGCCATGAGCAGTTGCCTTATTTTCTAATATTATTTTTTCCATGGATGCTGTGTTTCTGGGGCAACTGACATCTACCGAAATGGGGCATCATGTGCATTTGTGTGTGTGAGCATCACACAAGGGCACGCAGTGAGTTTACGCTGATGAGGCAGATTTGAATGTTGTTGTCTCTGGCAGAGAGAGAAACGGAGAGAGAGAAAAAGAGATGGCAGGTGACAGAGGCAGAGAGTGAGACAGAGAGAGAAAGAAATGAAGACAAGACAAGCACAGATAATGACAAAGAGAGAGAGAAGTGGGGATAGATAGAGACGGGGGGGGGCAGAGAGAAAGCTGGAGAGAGAGCGAGAAAGAGCCAGTGAGAAATGTGGGAGTGGAGTGAGATAGAGGGACAGAGGGATGGAGAAAGGAGAGACAAACTGGGAGACAGATAGTCATAAAAAGAGAGAGACAGAGAGAGAAAGTGGGAATACAAAAAGAACAGAGAACAACGGAGAGTGTGAGAGAATGAGAGAGAGAGAGATAGGAATAAAGTTTAAAAGAAAGTGATAGAGATGGATGTGAAGGCCTCCTATCTGGGTCAGAGGAAGTGATTTGGCTGACTTTGGCGGGTTCAGCCACAGTACCACACACCTCCACAGGGAGTGCCAGCAGAGGGGGCTCTGCCTTCACCCCGCACCAGGACACTTTAATGAGAATGTCCCTCTCTGTGGACACTGCCTCCATTAAAAAACACCACCAGACCACTTTGGATATAAGAAAATTAAAAAAAACACTCCGTCAAAATGGCTATTTTAAGTACTTACAAAAAGGTACCAGGGTTGATGCTGTGAAATATGGGATGTGCACTTTTGTGTGTGCTTTTGTGTGTGTGTGTTTGTCTTTTTTCGGCGCAGTTTTTTCCCATCCAAATCAATGGTCTCAGGATGAGTATACAATGTAATTGTGATTGCAAAGCTCTTCTGGGAGTGAATTGTGATTTACAGCTACGCAAATAGTCTGACTTGACTTTGTGTATGTGTGTGTGCATGTGTATGTTTATGTGTGTGTGCATGTAAGGAAGCAGAGTTTTATTACTGGTTCTGCTGGATGTTACAATATGTTATAAGCTAAAGATGCATATCCATCCATCCACCCATCCATATCCTTTATCTGCTTACTGCCTCTCAGAGTCCAGGGGGTTGGATCCTTTCAGTCCTAACATCAATTATAGGGTCTTCATATTATTTAGTTCACCTGACATGTATGTCTCTGAGTCACTAAAAGAAATCCACATGGATACGAAGAGAACATGCAAATCCAAACTCAGAAGAGCCGGGACTGATACCAGTTGTAATGCTAGCATTACTTTTTCAGGCAAATATCACGGTACTTGCACAGTCAGTTTTAGTCTAAAGCAGTCAGGAAATTTATTCACTTGTCCTGTGATGGCCTGGCGGCCTATCCAGGGTGTCTCCCCACCTGCTACCCAGTGGCTGCTGGGATAGGGTCCCACATCCCCACGACCCTGAGAGCAGGATAAGAGGTTTGGATAATGGATGGGTGGATGGCTGTTCCCTATTTTATATCCTTTGTCTAGTCAAGCTTTGAAGTGTCCATACAGTTGATACATCCAGGTGGTGTAATTCATGTTGTAGTTGTGACTTGACTTACCTCTCACCGATAACTTGGAAATCTCCTCATCTTCTCTCCTATTAAATGTCTCACCTCTTCTCATCATTTTCAACTGCATCACTGCTCATTTGCACACACTTCCCTGACTAATGTGTTTCAGCTTAATTAAACTCCTTAGCATGTGATGAAATGCGACCATGCGGCATGATGAAATGAGCCCAATGTGACAGCAGGCTGTCAAGGTGTGTGTAGAAGCACTGGTATATATAGCAAGGCAGCCCCCTGGGCAAAACTATACAGTATTATAATGTGTAAATGTGTTGAGGCTTGGATTACTGCATTGTGGGGAAGGCCAAAAGAAGTTAGCGTCTGTGTGTGTGTGTGTGTGTGTGTGTGTGTGTGTGTGTGTGTGTGTGTGTGTGTGTGTGTGTGTGTGTGTGTGTAGAAAATTATCAGGCACCACATTAGGGGAAGCGTGAAGAGAAATGAGGGGATTTGCTCAGGGTAGACAAAGACCTGATTTCGTCATATAATATCCAAGATGGAGTTTTTAATCGTGACTGTGTCATTGATGCCACCAGGTACATTACAATACACACCAAGTCCTAGCACTTCCAGTAAGGGGGGGGTTGAAATAACAGGCAACAACCATCATTCAATGGGCTTTGTTTATCTTCTTAACAGCTGATACCACCAGCCATTTCCCCATGCAAATGTTGTGCAAATTTTAAATGAATTTTAAGCACAAAAAAAATAGAAAGAAAAGCAAATCTGAATGTGTGTTTGTGTTTCTTTCACTTAGTATTATGTGCATGAACAGCCTCTGTGTGCACACGATGTGTCAAGACTATGTCATCAAAGGAGCGCTGATGATGGGCAGCGACAACAGTTAGCCTTAACAACTAACAAGCTTACTCCCAGAAGCCAGAAATTGAGAGTTTTAAAGGTTTACTTGCAATTGGCAGTTTTGTCACAGGGAAAATGCAATAGGCGGAATTATGCTAGCTGAACTGATGGTGATTGATCCCTTGTGTTATCATTAATTGTACTTAAAAATTACATTTCCATCCACCATATCATGCATCTTCTCCTCACTGACTTCTTAACATTCCTGCCTCAAGTGAGTGGTAAAACCTCTTGTGATGTTTAGGATTTTTTACTCAAATTATACTATAGTTCTATTCAGTTTTTTTTTAATCTGCAACATAAAATTATCACAAGATGATGGAAATTTAGCTTCTATAACTCTGTAGCTATTAATTCAAGGGCCAACCTTCTAAAATAGCCACATTTTTGAATTCGGAATGAAATTTTTGCATTTGTATTGGAAACCTAAACAACATCACTTTTATTTATACAACCCTAAATCAAATTTAGAGTATTCTTTTCTCACCTAACTACATCACACCAAAAATAAATCCCCCCCCCCCAAA
Organism: Lampris incognitus; assembly: GCF_029633865.1. Lineage (NCBI taxonomy): Eukaryota > Metazoa > Chordata > Actinopteri > Lampriformes > Lampridae > Lampris > Lampris incognitus. The sequence continues at coordinate 20,853,444 of NC_079219.1, read as the reverse complement.
AAAAAACTACTACTAATTTTGGCTGCTCCTGTTAGGGGTCGCCACAGCGGATCATCCGTTTGCATCTCTTCCTGTCCTCTGCATCTACCTCTGTTACACCAGCCACCTGCATGTCCTCTCTCACCGCATCCATAAACCTCCTCTTTGGCCTTCCTCTTTTCCTCTTCCCTGGCAGCTCCATATTCAGCATCTTTCTCCCAATATACCCAGCATCTCTCCTCCACACATGTCCAAACCATTTAAATCTTGTCTCTATTGCTTTGTCTCTAAACCATCTAACCTGAGCTGCCCCTCTAATATACTCATTCCTAATCCTGTCCTTCTTCGTCACCCCCAATGAAAATCTTAGCATCTTCAACTTTGCCACCTCCAGCTCTGCCTCCTGTCTTTTTGTCAGCACCACCACCTCCAAACAATACAACATAGCTGTTGTCACTACCATCTTGTAAACCTTGCCTTTATCTTTTGCTGGTACCCTTCTGTCACAAATCACTCCTGACACTCTTCTCTACCCACTCCACCCTGCCTGGACTCTCTTCTTCACCTCTCTTCTGCACTCCCAGTTGCTTTGAACAGTTGACCCCAAGTATTTAAACTCATCCCCCTTCGTCACCTCTACTCCTTGCATCCTCACCATTCTGCTGTCCTCCCTCTCATTCATGCTCTTGTTGATCTCTCATCTGTATACTACTTCTTTTTTGCCAATCTTGTCCTCTGTATACTTCCCTGTACTTCCTCTTTCCACCACCAAGTCTCCTTGTCTTCCTGCCTCTGTCCAGATGACACACCAAGTATCTACCTAGCTGTCTCCCTCACTATTTCTGCAGTGGTTGCCCAGCCATCCGGCAACTCTTCACTACCACCCATTGTCTGTTTTTAACTCCTCCCTGAGCTCCACACAACAGTCTTCCTTCTTCAACTTGCACCATTTGATCTTTGACTCTGCCTTCACTCTCTTCCTCTTCTTGCTCTCCAAAGTCATCCTCCAGACCACCATCCGATGCTGCCTAGCTACGTTGTCCCCTGTCGCCACCTTGCAGTCTCCAATTTCTTTCAGATCACGCCTCCTGCATATAAAATATAGTCTACCCGTGCACTTTCATCCACTCTTGTATGTCACCCTGTGTTCCTCCCTCTTCTTGAAATACGTATTCACCACAGCCATTTTCATCCTTTTCACAAAATCCACCACCATCTGTCCTTCCATGTTCCTCTCCTTGGCACCATACCTACCCATCACCTCCATTCCCTTCGCCAGCATGCCCATTGAAGTCCGCTGCAATCACCACTCTCTCCTCCTTGGGTACATTCTCCACCATTTCATCCAGCTCACTTCTGAATTTTTCTTGCTCTTTCATCTCACACCCAACTTGTGGGGCATATGCGTTAACATTCATCATCACACCTTTGATTTCCAGGTTCATACTCATCACTCTGTGCAACACCCTCTTCACCCCATCACACTCTTGACATACTCTTTCTTCAGAATTACAGCTACCCCATTTCTCCTCCCATCCGCAACACAGTAAAAGAGTTTGAACCCACCCCGATGCTCCTGTATTTGTGTGAGTTTTGCCTGTAGGTGGAAACCTGGTCTCTTGCACACACAGTTTATCTACCTTCCTTCTCTCCATCATATCAGCCATCTCTCTCCCTTAACCAGTCATAGTGCCAACATTCAAAGTTCCGATTCTCATCTCCACACTTCTACCCTCCTCCTCTCCCGATGCCTCTGGACATACCTTCCCCTGCTCCTTCTCCATCGCCCAACAGTAGCAAAGTTTCCACCAGCACCCTGCTGGCCAACAGTACTGGTGGTGGTCGTTGGTAACCCAGGACCCAGGCCTCGACTGATCTGGTATGGAAATTTCACACACACACACCCCCTCCAAAAAAAAAAACAACAACAAAAAACTGGATGGAGGTTTTAGCCAGTGCAGGTGGCCATGTCGGTGTTTCATTACCGATCTGTTTTAACAACACAGTCACCTCCTCCTGCCTGCCACCTGAAAGATGTTACTGTCTGTCACAGATAGTTAACCATTCAGCACCGCTGTCCCATAGGGACTGGACCTGGGCAGAGAGAGGAGGAAACCACTGATTTCTATTGATTGCAATCAGAGAAACATCTGAAAGGAGAGGAGGGGGTGGAGTCTGGGAGTGAGAGAGGGGCTACTGCTGCTTCAAGAGGTGGGGTGAACTGGTGTGAAATTAATCAGTGTATCTCTGTGTGTGTACATGATCTTGTGTGTGTGTTTACATAAGTGTGTATTTGTGTGTGTTTTGCTTGTAGCATAATGTGTGTGTGTGTGTGTGTGTGTGTGTGTGTGTGTGTGTGTGTGTGTGTGTGTGTGTGTGTGTGTTGGGGGTAGGGGGATGTTGAGCTGTGATTGTCATTAGCAGTGTGACTCCAAAATGAAGAGGAGAAAAATTAAGTAATTTTCACAATAACAGTGTGTGTGTGTGTGTGTGTGTGTGTGTGTGTGTACATACACACAGGGTGTTGTGATGCGTCTAGTGCAGCAGTGTGTAGTTGGAGGGAAGGTGCATGTGTTCTTCCAACCCGCTTGTGTCCTTCCTGCCCTTAGCTTGCTGCCGCTGGCTAGCCTTTGTGGCGAATAGGGAAGCGTCCTAGCGTGTAAGCCTTCCCTTGCCAGTACATAGCCTCTCCTTCACCAAGACTCCTGCCAAGCCTCCCCGTGGCCACACATGGTAACTGGGGTCTTGCGGCCCCAGGCTAACTTGGCAGGGGATCTCGGAGCAGCAGTGGGCCCCAGAGATATGGTGTGCAGGCCCACCCTGGTGGACACGCCCTGGCACCTATCAACCACTGCCCCGCTGCCTTGTGGGTGAGTCTGGAAGACATAAGGCTAAGGGAGCTTACCCCAACAGAAAAGCAAGCTGTGGCGGCACGCTTCGAGGCGGTTTCCGAAAACTGGATTTCCGGCAGCTCCCTGCAGTTGTGTGGAGGTGCTGGTCGTCTAGGGATCCCCCTTGCCATCGGAACCATCTCCTCTACAATCAAGTCATGTGGCGTTGGGAGAAGCGCACCCCCCATGCCACTTTAAAAACCATCTCTGCGCAGGTATCTTCTGCTATCTGAGTCCTCAAAGGACCCACAAATAGAAGAAGATGGTCATCATCGGGCACGATGGACAACCAGCAAGCAAGCAAGTGTGTGTGTGTGTGTGTGAGAGCACACAGGGCGTGTGTGACGCATCAGTGCAGTAGTACTGGGGTAGTAGTGCTTGTACTTAGTGCATGCTGCTTCTCCTTGCTACTTTCTCCTTTCAGCTACTGCCGCTGGCTAGCCCTCTTGTAGGGGGTGAAAAGAGGAGCCGAGTGCGTAAGTCTCCTCCTGCCGGTACATAGCCTCTCCGTCACCAAGACTCATGCAGTGCCTCCTCGTGGCCACACACAGTAACTGGGTACTTTGCAATCCCAGGCCAAACTGTAGGGGATCTCAGAGCAGCAATGGGCCCCAGAGAGAAGACGCGCAAGCCCACCGGTGTGTGGACACGCCCTGGCGTCTCTCAACCACTGCCCCAGTTATGGGCTAATAGCAACTAAGTCTTCAATGGTGGAGCGGGCAGAAGATGGTGGCTGTGAGGAGCACCACAACGGTTGCAAAGGTGGAAGAAGGCTGCAGCAAAGAAGGGCCCCCAGTTGTCTTTGTCTATATGCCACTGGATCCTGCCCTTTCTATGCCAAGGACTGTGTGGAGGCTGCCTGTGCACCAGCCTCCCCACATTAAAAGATTACACGCACAGCCATCCTCTCGAAAGGGAATCAGACCGTTTAACATCCTGGACAAAGTCCTGTGGCGATCAGGAAGTGGTGACGGGGGCAGGACCATGAAGTCTGGCAGCTCCTAGCAACAACCTGACACACAGGCGGTGGGTGTCTGATTCAGTCATTAAGCTCTTGGGCTGAGGCAGAAAGAGCTTTTCGGCAGCTGCACCCACGACTGAGCAGCCCCATTTAGGATCCACTCTGCTCACCTCAGTAGGGGAAGGGGCTGGAAAAGGTGCTCTAAATATAGCCTGCCTCGAAAACTCCTGTCTGGGCTACCACACCCAGAGGGATCACCACTAAGCAGTCAGAAACATAAACAGAAGCAAACTTACATTGGAACCTGGAACGTGCAGGCCCTCATGGACAACAAACACAGTGATCGACCCAAAAGGCGAACTGCCATCATTGCCAGGGAGCTAAGGAGATTCCGGATCGATATTGCAGCACTCTCCAAAACCTGACTGGCTGATGAAAGGCAGCTGAAGGAGGAAAAAGGCGGATACACTTTCTTTTGGAAAGGAAAACCTCCTGATGAGCCAAGGATCCACGACGTGGGCTTTGCTATTAAGAACAGCCTCATCAACCACCTCTCCGAACTCCCTGTGGGCATCAATGAACGCCTAATGTCCATGTGCCTGACGCTTGCAGGCAGCCAAAAGGCCACTGTTGTTAGTGCCTACACTCCAACACTTGATGCACAGCATGAAGTGAAGGGGGCCTTCTATGCTGATCTGGACAACATCTTAACCAAAGTCCCCAAGGAGGACAAGCTAATCCTGCTTGGAGATTTCAATGTCAGGGTGGGGCGAAACCACAATCTATGGAGAGGTACAATAGGGAATGAAGGAGTTGGCAACGCGAATTCCAACGGCATATTACTGCTATCAAAGTGCTCAGAACACAGCCTGGTCATCACCAACACACTTTTCCGCCAAAAGAATAAACTCAAAACATCCTGGATGCATCCTCGCTCTAAGCTCTAGCACCTCATCGATTACATAATCGCCCACGTCAAAGACCACCATGATGGGCTCAACACCAGAGTGATGACCAGTGTGGATGACTGCTGGACAGACCACCGCCTCATCCGCTCCATCATGTCCATCAGTCTCGCGTGGAAAAGAAGGGTGCAAAAAAGACGGTGCCGGCCAAAGCTCAACATTGAATGGCTGGGTGACACCACCTTTCGAGAACAGCTCCAGGCTACTCTCAGCACTGCTCTGCCCAAGCAATACCCAGAAGATATTGATACACACTGGGACCTGCTTAAGGCTATCACCATGGACTCCTGCAAAAGCATCCTTGGCTACAAAACCCAGAAACATCAAGACTGGTACAATGAAAATGACAACAAAATCCAACAGCTCATTGACATCAAGCGGCAAACCTTCATTGCCTGGCAAAATTACATCAACTGCAAGGCTAAAAGAGTAGCCCATGCCATAGCAAAGGCAGCTGTTCAATCTCAGGTTAGGCAACTGAAGAAGTAGTGGTGGACAAGGAAGGCGCTGGAGATCCAGCAGCTTGATGACTGTGGTGATACCAGAGGTTTCTTTGATGCCACAAGAGCAGATGGGCTAATGCTGCTGAAAGATAATAAGTCAATGACCAACAATTGGAAAGAGCATTATGTGGAGCTACTGAACAGGGACACAACTCCTGAGGTGGAGGCCCTTGACCAACTCCCTCAACAACGCATCAATGAGAATATGGGAGCACCATATTGGGCCAGTTCTCCTTAATCACATCCACGCCCTGCTCCTCAAAATATGGGAAAATGAGGAAATCCCTCCACACCTTAGGGATGCCCTCATTGTCTCCATCTTTAAGAAGGGAGACAAGGCAGACTGCGGAAATTACCGTGGCATCTCCCTCCTATCCACCATTGGGAAAACTCTCGCCCGGGTCTTGGCAAATAGACTCCTCCCCCTGTCAAAAAACATTCTCCCTGAGTCTCAGAGTGGATTTCGCCCAAATAGAGGTACCATGGACATGATTTTCATTGCTCGCCAACTACAAGAAAAATGCCAGGAACAAAATAACCACTATACATGGCCTTCATAGACCTCACCAAAGCCTTTGACTCTGTGAACCGTCAGGCTCTGGCTGGTTCTGGCAAAAATTGGCTGCCCAGACAAATACATCTGGATACTGAGACTATTGCATGACAATATGTCAGCCACAGTACTTGGTGGCAGTGGAGATGAAACTGAACCCTTCAGGGTTCACACTGGAATCAAGCAGGGCTGTGTCATTGCTCCTACCCTGTTCTCCATTTTCATTTCTGCTGTCCTCCATCTTATGGGTAAACACCTGCCACAAGAAGTCAGAATCATGTACAGAACCGACAGACAACTCCTGAACATCAACAGATTCAGGGCTAAAAGCAGAACCACCACCAGCAGCTTGGTCTGGCCCTTAACATAAAAAAGACCAGATCCTCTACCAGCCACCACCCAACACAAATAACCCTGCTCCACCCCCAACTATCTATGTTGACAAAACCAGACTGGAAAATGTGGACCACTTTACATACCTCGGAAGCCTCCTATCCTCCAAAGCTAATATTGATGAGGAAAGACACCACCGCCTCAGTTGTGCCAGTGGGGTTTTCTCAAGACTGAGGAAAAGGGTCTTTGAAAACCGCGACCTCCAGGCCAGGACAAAAATTCTGGTCTACAGAGCGGTAGTGTTGCCCACCCTACTGTACTGTATGGATCAGAATCCTGGACCACATACAGCAGGCACCTGAAGGCACTAGAGGCGCGTCATCAGATGTGCCTCTGAAAAATCCTCAAGATAACCTGGTAAGATAGACGCACCAACACCAGCATCCTGGAGGAGGCTAACATTCCCGCTATCACTGCCACCATCGCCCAACACCAGCTCAGATGGACTGGCCATGTCATCCATATGCCTGACTCTCGCCTTCCAAAACAAGTCCTATACTCCCAGCTTCTCACAGGACAACGTGCCCCGGGAGGTCAAAAGAAAAGGTATAAGGATAACATCCAAGCGAACATCAAAAAAATGCCACATAGACCCTAAGACCTGGGAGGACACAGCAACCAACAGGGCGACCTGGAGAAAACTTGTCCGGGAAGGAGCTGCACTATATAATAATGATCTCCGACGTGCTGCAGAAGAGAAGCGCAGACTCAGAAAGGAGAGAGTTTCCACCAAAAAGGCCCAAACCAATCCCACGACTACCACCACCAACATCTGCCCACACTGTACCAAAATATGCGGCTCCAGGATCAGCCTCTTCGCCCACCTGAACACCCACAAGGACCAGGAAGGAGGACAGTCATATTCGACCCCGAGTGACCGCCGATGATGATGGTGTGTGTGTGTGTGTGTGTGTGTGTGTGTGTGTGTGTGTGTGTGTGTGTGTGTGTGTGTGTGTGTGTGTGTGAGAGAGAGAGCGAGCGAGCGAGCGAGCGAGAGAGAGAGAGAGAGAGAGAGAGAGAGAGAGAGAGAGAGAGAGAGAGAGAGAGAGAGAGAGACCAGGAAAGTGAAGGGGCATGGTAAATGGGAGAAATAGAGACAGCGAGATGGTTGAGATGCTCATTGACCAAGAGTAGAAAACTGGTTGTACTGGGCAGCTCCCAGTGTTCAGCAGTAGAAGACTGTGGTTGTACTGGGCAGCTCATAATTTGTCGTGAACTGCCATGGGTGGGACTATATGGAACTGTATTAATGTTCAAGTAATATAGTTGGTATTGGGAAAGAGCCCAGTGCTCACTTAAGGTTAATTAATGTGTTGTTTACTTGATGGAGAGGAATAGGGACAACTGGCTGCTTGCAAAAGTCCTGCTTCCCAAAGCTACGATTTCTATGTGTAATAAGCTTTCAAGGTTAGCGTCGCACAGAGAAATGTAAAGTAGATTATGTGGATTCTGAAAAAGAGGAGCTATTAGGGTGATAAGCTTATCTCCACATTTGTTACTGTCACGATACCTGGGTGCCAACACAATATGTGTTGCGATTCTTTTTTTTTTTTTCCAATAATATTTTATTGGAAGGAACATTGACCCTATGGCATTTGGTCCAGGGTGTCTCCCCACCTGCCATCCAATGACTGCTGGGATAGGCTCCAGCATCCCGAGACCTGAATTTGGATAAGTGGCTTGGATAATGGATGGATGGATGGATGGAACATTGGGTGTAAAAAAAACCATACAAACACAATGGAAATGGAAATTATTCTCCCTCCATATTTTGGTAATCCCCCTCCCACATAGCTCTCACCCATTGCCAATGCAAAAAAGGTTAGAAATAAGAATAAACATTAATTACAGTAATACCAATTATAAGATGAATAGAAAACTACAAAATACAAATAAAATAAGTTAGAGAGCTTTACATAAACAAGATACATTCAATCGTCTCATAACTACCAAGTTTGTGAACATGAAGTACAGAGCACCATGTACAAATGAACTATTAGCAGTCATTTCTGTTTACATAAGTTATGCTTTATGATGTACATTTTAGTGATGCGGCACGGTGGGTCAGTGGTAGCGCGGTCACCTCACAGCAAGAAGGTCCTGGGTTCGAACCCCGGGGTTGTCCATTCTTGGGGGTCGTCCTCTGTGTGGAGATTTCATGTTCTCCCCATGTCTTCGTGGGTTTCCTCTTGGTGCTCCTGTTTCCTTCCACAGTCCAAAGACATATAGGTCAGGTGAATCGGCCATATTAAAAATTGTCCCTGGGTGTAAATGTGTGTATGTCTCGGCCCTGTGATGGACTGGCGGCCTGTCCAGGGTGTCTCCTCGCCTGCCACCCAGTGACTGTTGGGATAGGCTCCAACATCCCGTGACCCTGAGTAGGATACGCGGTTTGGATAATGGATGGATGGATGGTTAGCTTCGCTAATATAAACGTCAATTCCAAATGAACATAGTAGATAGACTTAGATGACTGGAGATAATTTACTTTTGAGCAGATATAAGTTGCCTATGGATAGTTTCATAGTGTGGTATTCCACAAAGTTTAAAGGTACAATATGTTTTTTTTTTCTCCAGTGATCACTATCAGCATTCATGTCCAATGCATCACCAACACTGCATTTAGGACACCGGACACGTTGAATTTATACACACACACACACACACACATATATATAATTTACCAGTCAGTCTTCGTTCCAACCTATGGTCATGAGCTTCGGGTAGTGACCGAAAGGGTGAGATCGTGGATACAAGCGGCTGAAATGAATTTCTTCTGTAGGGTATCTGGGCTCAGCCTTAGAGGTAGGGTGAGGAGCTCAGACATCCGGAAGGAGCTCGGAGTAGAGCCGCTGCTCCTTTGTGTCGAAAGGAGCCAGTTGAGGTGGTTCGGGCATCTGATTAAGATGCCTCCTGGGTGCCTTCTTTTGAAGGTTTTGTGGGTACAGCCAACTGGGAGGAGACCCTGGGGTAGACCCAGAACTCGCTGGAGGGACTACATGTCCAATCTGGCCTGGGAACGCCTTGGGATCCCTCAGGAGGAGCTGAAGGGCATTGCTGGGGAGAGGGACATCTGGAGTGCCCTACTTAGCTTGCTGCCACCATGACCCGACCCGGGAGAAGCGGCTGAAGATGAATGAATGAATATTAGTGAAACACATCCAATGAAATATCTCTCTTTGGAAAGTCATACACATATAAATACATATCTGATTGTGATTTTATTCTTATTGAAGGATCCCATTCGGAATGTTTATAGATGTGTCTCCAAACATGGTCATGTATAGGAATGAGAATTACACACATAAATACACAACCCATCTCACACACCAATTCACTCACACAACACAACACAACATAACATAACATAACATATAACATAACATAACATAACCAGTGTTGGAGAATGTTACTTTTAAAAATAACTTTTTACATTACGATGTTACTGCCTTTAAAAGTAACTCATTACATTACAGTGTTACTTATTGAGAAAGTAATGTGTTAGCTTACTTTAGTGTTACCAAAGATGAAAACCCCTTTGAGATTCCTTGCGCATGTTGGTTATATTGTTCAGACGGCGTGTAACCTACTGTACGCCTACCTTTGAATGCATTGACTCCAATGCCATTGCATAGTCTATGGCCCATAATCTGTAACTCTGCAGGCTAATAACAGCAGATGCAGAATCTCCTTTACAGCTCTTTATTAATTATTAACTACCAAGCACCACATCACAACAATGTGAGTTTACAATTTTTTTTTTATTTGACCCCCCCCCCTTTTTTTTTCTCCTCAATTATATCAGGCCAATTACCCCACTGTTCCGAGCTTTCCTGGTCGTTGCTCCACCCGCTCTGCTGATCCTGGGGGGGCTGCAAACTAGCAAACTACCACATGTCTCCTCCGATACATGTGGAGTCACCAGCAACTTCTTTTCACCTGACAGTGAGGAGTTTCGCCAGGGGGACGTAGCGCGTGGGAGGATTACACTATTCCCCCCAGTCCCCCCCCCCCCAAACAGGCACCCCGACCAACCAGAGGAGGTGCTAGTGTGGTGACCAGGACACATACCCACATCCGGCTTTCCACCTGCAGACATGGCCAATGGTGTCTGTGGGGACACCCAACCAAGCCGGAGGCAACACGGGGATTCAAACCGGGATCCCCATGTTGGTAGGCAATGGAATAGATTGCTAAGCTACCCGGGCGTACCCCGAGTTTACAATTTTGATGAGAAGAGGAAGTATTGGATGATGGGGATGAATGATGGAAATGAGGGAGAGGATGGATGTGGAGGTCATCTGATTAGGCCGGTCTGGGACATATTGACATAGGGTGGCTGGGAGAAGAAGACTCAGGGTGGGGTTTCCGTCTCAGGTGATGGTTTTCCTGAGCCGACTGTGGAAAAAGTTGGATTAGATGGAGTCGAGATGAGCATGGGCTTGACAGACATTATTGCGATTATTGCGAATGTAAGAACGAGATGACCTGTGACTGAGAACTAGAATTGTTTGATCTAAGATGCCCAGTCTGGCTGCTGTGGAAGCCACTCCTATGCGGAGGGAATGGATAGAATAGTGTTCTGGAGATATGCCAGAGATACAAAGAATTTGTCGGAAATGCTTGTTAAACCAGAATCTGGTGACCATTTTCCTGGTTTCAGTAAGAAAGAGTGGGTCTTGAGGTGAGGTGTTTGCAGCATGGAGCTGTACTCACATTCCCATATAGCACCTTAACTCATGTACACTGCCTAACCTGGGGATGTTTGACCCTCCATACATCTACTACACCTGATTCTGAAATCACCTGTGATAAAGTGGTGGATGACTGTGAATGGGGTTCCTCTCCTGTTCTGTCTAATGTAAAATTTGTAGTACAATCCCAATCCCCCCCATCACTACACATTCACACTGATCACACTGTTTTAAGGAAACCTTTATTTTCTGAAAGAAGTCCAGCCTGTCTGAGCCCTGACTCGGAATATACATGTTAAAGAAACAGAAAGATAGGTTCTGTATTTTTGCTCTGACCACTAAAGCGCTACCTGTCCCTATCTCTGTGGTAGAGATGGTATCAACGTTAAGACCTGGAGAAAATAGAATGGCTATACCAGCAGAGACATTAGTCCATGAGACAGGAAATACTTGCCCTTCCACCACAAACCTGTCTATCTCATCTTCTTTGTTACTGTGTGTTTCCTGCAAAAAAATTTATAATCTTGTCTTTGTGATCATTTCTGAAATGACGGCCTTCTTCTGTTGATCCCTCCCACCATTAATATTCAAAGATCTGACCCTCACCTTGTGCATAAAAGATTGAGAGAGATATGATATAAACAGGTAGAGGAAACAGTAAGAGGGAGATCACCCAGTGCAACACACTCGTCATGACCTTACCTTTTTGAACCGTTTCCTTTATTAGTCTTAAGCATCTTTCTGAGGCCTGCTCTGTGTTTTTTCAAATGGAAACTTTTTTTTTCACCTAACAAATCACTTACTTTCTGCAAAGTCAACACACTTAATAAATTTTCCTGTATCTGGAAAATACTCAGCTACTTTCACAGATTTTCCAAAGGTGTCATCTAGGAAAACATTAATTTCCTCAGATCTCCACTGTGTGATTGTGAGTCTGCAACAGAGATACAGGCAGAGTCAGTGTCATACTGTATATCCTCCACCTTATCCTCACCAGCCACACTCTCCATAACACATGACTCTCCCTTTCTGTCCTTTGCACCACCAGCCTGACTTTGGTCAGGTCCAACTGCTGGCCCTTTTCTGCTGCTTTCTCGTGTTGCCAGTGCTTCCTCTGCTCCTTTCCTTTTTTCTGTTGTGACACTCAGAACAGCTGAGCTGTCATCAATTACATTCTCACTTCTTGAATAAACTCGCTGTTCCCCTGCCTGATTATCTGCCTGCCCGCTGTATCCATCTCCTGCCTCGGGCTGAGTTGGTGGGGCGCCACCCCACGTGGAGCAACATTATCCACTGGCTCCCGATCCAGCGGAGCACCTGTGTTAGTGCGGGGCGCCCCTCGGCCAGCCTGTGAGGACAGGCATTCTACTTGTGCCCCACATCCCCACACTCAAAGCATTTCATGCTGCCTGTGAAACCTCCAGCATCTGTGACGGACAATTTAGAAACATGAACACATGTCTGCGGAGGGATTGGACATGTTTCAGTTTATTGCTCTTACAGCCTAACCCCATAGCCGTAAAACTGCTTGTCAGCTTCCTGAAGCGCTGCAGCTCCCGCGCCAACACCTCATTGGGAATGAACGGGTGAACACCGGAGATGGTTACCTGGGTGGAAGGCACGGCGAGCGGGGAAACCCGCAGATAGACTCCATTAATAGAGACGCTCGTGTATCTAAACGCTCCTCTTTCAGGAAAAAAAATCCCACCTGTATTCATCCTGAAGGCATATGACAGGTTGGCGTGTCCCACACGGTCTCCAACAGCCAGGACCTGCTGGAACAGGTGGATCAAGCTGAACCCTCACTCCATGTTGGATAGAGAGGGAAAGCGTCTCCTAGGACACCATCTCTCTCACACCGAAAAAAAAACAAAACTATGACAAACAGACTACAGCAAATGTAGCCAACGACCATTAAACAAACTCAGTCTGAAACCATCAGCCCTAAAGACAAAAGGCCTCCTACAAAATGGATAAATTAATTTTTCTAACAGTAGGTCACTCTAACCAAACACTCACTCACACACCGACTCCCAGCATACACAGAGAGAGAGAGAGAGAGAGAGAGAGAGAGAGAGAGAGAGAGAGAGAGAGAGAGAGAGAGAGAGAGAGAGCATACTAGTGAAAGATTTGGATAGCAACTGGACAGGGTGGAGGGCCGAGAAAAAAAAAGAAGTGAATTGGAAATTCATTGGGGCAGCGCTGGTATGTCAAACAGCAAGGAGAGGATTTCCGTCTCAACGCGCTGTCAGTTCCCTTGACCTTATCAGGTGAGATTAGGTTCAACCTGATTGACAGAGAGAGAGAGAGAGAGAGAGAGAGAGAGAGAGAGAGAGAGAGAGAGAGAGAGCAAGAAAGAGAGAGAGAATAGAAGCCGAGCTTAGGATAAGAGGGCCTCTCAGTCTTTTTTGGGGGGGGGGAATCCCCCCCCCCCGTTTTTCTCACCAATTGTATCCGGCCAATTACCCCAATCTTTCCGAGCCGTCCTGGTCATTGCTCCACCCCCTCTGCCGATCTGGGGAAGGCTGCAGGCTACCACATGCCTCCTCCGATATATGTGGAGTCGCCAGCCGCTTCTTTTCACCTGACAGTGAGGAGTTTCACCACGGGGACGTCGCGTGTGGGAGGATGAAGCTATTCCCAGTCTGTCCCCAACCCCCCCCCCCACCGAACAATCACCCCGACCGAACAGAGGAGGCGCTAGTGCAGTGACCAGGACACATGCCCACATCCAGCTTCCCACCCACAGACACGGCGAATTGTGTCTGTAGGGACGCCCAACCAAGCCAGAGGTAACACAGGGATTGAACCAGCGATCCTCGATGGTAGGCAGCGGAATAGACCGCCACGCTACCCAGACGTCCCTCTCAGTTCTTTTGACCTTATCCGATGACAGTCAAGGTTCAACCTCACTGACACAGAATGAGAGGAGAGCGAGAGAGAGAGAGGAGAGAGAAGAACAAGAGAGAGATGCATAGCAAAATGTGATTAAAGAGTGGTGTGAATAGTTTTGACACGACATGTTCAACTCCCGACCCATAACCCCGTCACATACGCGCTGGATCGCGGGGTAAAATTGCTGTAATTTGTTTGCCTTTCTTTCGAAGAAAGCAGTAAAGGCTGGGGTGTGGGGCTCCTCTTTCTTTCTTTCTTTCGTTGTCATCTCTCCCTCTCTCTCCTCCCGACTCCCGGTGTCCTATGGGCTTCAAGGGGAACGAACATTCTCTTCTGATTGCTGTTTCTGTGCTCAACCCACACCCCATTAACCACCGTGGAAGCGGGTGATTGCCGCCCCACGAATTTTCATTTTAAGTGCATCCACGGACGTGAACTGGGTGCACGCCTCTTGCGTTTTACCTTCAGGGCCGAGTTTGTCTGAAGCAGCGCAGAGAAACGTCTCGTATTGAGTCTGATTCCTTTGTTCGGCAAAGTGAAGATCATTCCCTAGGCATCTGGGAATCTGTGGTCTCTGTTCATTCTTAATTCATCTCTCTCTCTCTCTCTCTGTCACTCCCTCTGTTACTCTCTCTCTCTCTCACACACACACACACACTTAATATGCCAAATATAATAGCTCCTTGCAGCTAAGAGCTTGACAGAACCCAACTAAAACAAAGACATTTGCGGAGGAAAGGGGACACAGCTGCAAGAGGCTCCTCACGGTAAAGTTTGAATAAGTCAGTGCCATTATTCTGTGTTAATTAATGTCTTATGTTGTAGAGCAGGTATTTATTATTTTCAGCAGTGTTCTGCCAACAATGACAAGAACGCCTTTCCCTCAGTGCCCCAGAAATGATTTTAAATGATGTATAAATTGCTAAAACATAATATTTTGGTTATACATTGTGATCCTTAAAGGCAGTCACTGGAAGGCCGCTGGTTTGAATCCCCAGACCCACTAGAAAAACGTGGTTGCGGTAAGCGGAACTAACCGACGAGTTCTCCTCGAGCAACGCAAGGCAAATACTCCTTAACTGCTCGGGTGGAGGTGTTGGGTGGTCAACAAAAGAAGACTGTAGTTGTACTGGGCTGTTCTGCGTCTGTACTGGGCTGCTCCCAGTTGTCAAGAGTAGAGGCCAGGGGATGTGTTAAGCAAGGTGTTGCTGGAAAAGAACACAGTGCTCATTTAGTTTTCCCTGAACATAAGTGAAACATTGTGTTCAGTTATACCATTTGAAAACTTATTGTGGCATCAGAGTAATTATCATTCTGAAGCGATTGTCTTCATTGAAAGGAGAAAAGGAAAGACAAAAAAAAACAGACACAAATTGCAACAAACAATTGTCAAATTTTTTTTAGGGCAATTTAGATGTTTGAACTAGTCCTCCAGAGATGAACTTTAAGCAGAAATGATGTATGTATGAGGAATTCATGGAGGATTTTTTTCTCTTACTTCAGAGGGATTCTGTAAATCCCCCCCCTCCCACCCATCCCTTCGCCCCTCTCTCTTACACATCCCTCCCTCCTCCCTCCCACCCATCCCCCCCCTCTTACACATACATACACACACCTTGTTTGATCTCAACCAGAGCAAAAAGAGGTGTGACATTTCAGTCGATTCAGCCGTGCCGAGATAGAGAAAGAATCTCTTTTTCCTCCGAAGCCTTGAAGCAAAATGTATTGATCTTAGCAAATTGCACTTTTATTGAAAAGATCCTGACAAATGATCCTGCTGCAGGCTGCCCTCATTACAGCCGATAGAAAGCACTAAAGTGAAGCCGTCCTATGTGACACCTGCTCAAATATGGATGGGTTAAATGCAGCAAACAAATTCGTTGTAAGAATATAATTACAAAATGTAAGTGTGTTGAGCAAGTGTTCGCAGTGCCAGGTTGGCGGTTCTATTCCCAGTGGCGATGCCAAACTAAAAGGTGCCTTGGCAGCTGAAAGAAAGAGCACCATTGTACTGCTCCCTCAATGTTGTAAACTTCCCAAAAGTGTTGGAACAAAGATGAACAGCAAGCCAAACTCGAAGTCAGGGGAATTTAATGACGTCTTGCCATTAACTATCGTGAAACGACGACGACGACGACGACGACGACGAGTGAAACTGTAGAGAAGAAAATAAAATACAATTTTGAGCACCTACGCTAAATATAAAAATATACATAGGTATAAAATATCTGCACATAGATATACCGTTATCTATCAAAAGTAACCTGAATTACAGTAAGACTGTATAAAATCTCTATGGCTAACTAGCTAAAACATCTATTTCTGCAGCTAACATATAGCTATTTACCTAATATCTGTAGCTAATGCAAAACTATCCTAGTAATATCCAGTATTGCTAACACAGTGCAACTCAATAATGTAGCTAACACATCCAAATGAATAGCTAGCACACAATACAGTTTAGCTTATAGATCCCGTTTTTCCTAAGGTAACAAAACTACCCTATAAAATATTCAAACTACACAATATACACCTACAAACGTTACCAAAGATGTACACTATCATTTAGACTTACAGTCATTGCTTTCTGATGGCATTAAACAGAATGATGAGCGAAGATTGACACATGCAACAACTTTTTCTACTTTCTTTACTGTAACTACACTTCCTGTTTCATTCTTCTTCTTGTGCCGGTGGCGCTAAATCACATCAAAACAATAGCATGCAGCCACCCAGTGGTTGAAAGTGGTATTACATCAAACATTACACTGGTATTACACTGCGCAGGCAGAACAACCATGCTTCTCATTGAGTCTATTGACATAACCTGTGGCACAAACTTGGGTTCTTATGTAGGTTCCATGGTTCTAACCTTTGCCCTTTTTGCCGCGGCAATTTTACTGATGTCATACAGCTCTACCCCGTGGACCCACCACCCGTGGGGATGAGCATTGGGTAGGGTGCAGTGCAGGCCAGGTGGCAGGCACAGGCGGGGACTGGGGTGTGCCGACTTCCGGCATCGCAGCCTGGTCCAGGAGGACCAACTGGGAGCAGACCCAGAACTCGCTGGAGGGACTACATGTCCATTCTGGCCTAGGAATGCCTTGGGATCCCCCAGGAAGAGCTGGAGGGCGTTGCTGGGGAGAAAACTCAGGGCTCTAGTTCCCGGAAGGTGCAAGGCCAGCGGTCGTGCTTAGACTTAGACTAGGCGCAAAGTGTGGTTTTTCTCTCGCCTGGGCGCGTTTGCTATTTTCCAGACATCACTTGGGTCAAAATGGGCGTGGGGACACAGTAGTGGGTGTGCCAGTCAAAATCAGGTGGCCCAGTGTTAGTTTGGTATCAAATAAAACCAAATATTACGCCTGCATCTCCGCCTGATCAGACCATGTCTTAGCGCGCATGCAGGCGTTGTGTGGTAGTTTCCGGGCTTTAGGCGAAGGTGCGCTATGGTGCATCATAAAACTGCATTTCATTTATAAACCTTTAAGTGTTATGGGCACTTTTTAAAAATGAATTTCCACATCCAGATAACATTTCTTCACTTATTAGAAGACTCTGTGGACACAAACCCTGACTCTAAACCCATCGGGGTTGTTTTTTAAATGTTCGCCGACTTCCCGCCACCCACCTACATGCGGGAGAAATGTAGAGTTGATCCCATAGTGGACACCGAGGACGCATCTATACACCAGGTATAAATGTAAGGGGTGGGACCAGATCAATCATTATCCAGATAAGGTGACAGGATACAGCATGTAACACCAAGCATGTAAATGCTAGGTGTAAACGGGGCTCAAATGAGTTGAGCGCTTACACCCACAATGGCAGCCAGGCATGTCACTCACAGAAATTATAGAGGAAGTGCAGCGTGAGAAGTGTAAACCCATCCTAAAAACAAAATTTATCCTAGGGATCAATTCAAGTTTGATTTGCAAAATCTTATTGCCAAAGAACAGGCCCTATACACTCTTTCAATCCAAGTGTATTAAAACTAAAGTTTGAAAAACAGTTTAGCATTTAGCTTAACTTATTTTTTCTAAATTTTGTCTCGTTTGTCTTATAGCTGAATTTGGTTTTAACTATACATCATTTGTTCGTGGATAGTAATAAAAACACGCAAAATGGCTGGTAAAGGGGAGATATTCATGACCACAAATCATGATGCACTTAAATGCGCTTATTGTAAGTCGCTTTGGATAAAAGCGTCGGCTAAATGACTGTAATGTAATGTAATGTAATAAATCCCCAGTAGTTATTTTGCAACTTCTCTACTCAAAACTCTCCTGCATCAAATCTAAATAGAAGAATACTGGGTCTCCTTCAGTTTCTGGTGTATACTGGTCTTATTCTGGTCTATACTGTGAATAGGATAAACAAGATTGAAAGTTGTTTATATGCAGCTTTCAGAATCTTTGAAATGGTTAGAGGTTAAAATCCTTCTCCCATGCCTCTTAGCTGGGCAGAGAAAAAGCCTCGGATTTGTCTTTATTGTATATAAGTAATGTTCAAACTTTGGTGGGACATTTTAAGCTTTCCGCCAACAGTTCATGTATGTAATGTATGGTTGTGATTTTTTTCCACTTTGGGGATCTGTCATCACAACCAAATTAACCCGTGTTCAAATTAGAAACCTCCAACACACATGTCATCTACCTATATCCATCTACCAATCATCTATACCTGCTTCATTCAATTCAGGGTCCGAGGGGTGCTGGAGCCTATCTCAGAAAGCACTGGGCAGAAGGCAGGCCACCAGTCCAACAGAGGGGTCTCACACACAGTCACTCACGCAACATTCACAACAATGGGAAATCTAGAGACTCCAGTTCAGCTAGCATGTATGTCTTTGGACTGTGGGAGGAAACAGGAGGACCTGGAGAAAAACCACGCAAACTCTATATACAGTGGTGTGAAAAAGTGTTTGCCCCCTTCCTGATTTCTTATTTTTTTGCATGTTTGTCACACTTAAATGTTTCAGATCATCAAACAAATTTAAATATTAGACAAAGATAACACAAGTAAACACAAAATGCAGTTTTTAAATGAAGGTTTTTATTATTAAGGGAAAAAAAAAATCCAAAGCTACATGGCCCTGTGTGAAAAAGTGATTGCCCCCTAAACCTAATAACTGGTTGGGCCACCCTCAGCAGCAACAACTGCAATCAAGCGTTTGCGATAACTGGCAATGAGTCTTTTACAGCGCTGTGGAGGAATTTTGGCCCACTCATCTTTGCAGAATTATTGTAATTCAGCCATATTGGAGTGTTTTCGAGCATGAACCGCCTTTTTAAGGTCATGCCACAGCATCTCAATTGGATTCAGGTCAGGACTTTGACTAGGCCACTCCAAAGTCTTCATTTTGTTTTTCTTACAGAGGTGGACTTGCTGGTGTGTTTTGGATCATTGTCCTGCTGCAGAACCCAAGTGCGCTTCAGCTTGAGGTCACGAACAGATGGCTTGACATTCTCCTTCAGGATTTTTTGGTAGACAGCAGAATTCATGGTTCCATTTACCAAAGCTAGTCTTCCAGGTCCAGAAGCAGCAAAACAGCCCCAGACCATCACACTACCACCACCATATTTTACTGTTGGTATGATGTTCCTTTTCTGAAATGTTGTGTTACTTTTACGCCAGATGTAATGGGACACACACCTTCCAAAAAGTTCAACTTTTGTCTCGTCAGTCCACAGAGTATTTTCCCAAAAGTCTTGGGGATCATCAAGATGCTTTCTGGCAAAACTGAGATGAGCCTTTATGTTCTTTTTGCTCAGCAGTGGTTTTCGTCTTGGAACTCTGCCATGCAGGCCATTTTTGCCCAGTCTCTTTCTTATGGTGGAGTCATGAACACTGACCTTAACTAAGACAAGTGAGGCCCGCAGTTCTTTGGATGTTGTTGTGGGGTCTTTTGTGACCTCTTGGATGAGTCGTCGCTGCGCTCTTGGGGTGATTTTGGTCGGCCGGCCACTCCTGGGAAGGTTCACCACTGTTCCATGTTTTCGCCATTTGTGGATAATGGCTCTCACTGTGGTTCGCTGGAGTCCCAAAGCTTTAGAAATGGCTTTATAACCTTTTCCAGACTGATAGATTTCAATTACTTTGTTTCTCATTTGTTCCTGAATTTCTTTGGAGCGCAGCATGATATCTAGCTTTTGAGGATCTTTTGGTCTACTTCACTTTGTCAGGCAGGTCCTATTTAAGTGATTTCTTGATTGAGAAGAGGTGTGGCAGTAATCAGGCCTGGGTATGGCTAGAGAAATTGAACTCAGCTTTCCAAAGATGTGATAAACCACACTTAATTTATGTTTTAACAGGGGCGGGGGCAATCACTTTTTCACACAGGGCCATGTAGGTTTGGATTTTTCTTTTCCCTTAATAATAAAAACCTTCATTAAAAAACTGCATTTTGTGTTTACTTGTGTTATCTTTGTCTAATATTTAAATTTGTTTGATGATCTGAAACATTTAAGTGTGAAAAACATGCAAAAAAATAAGTAATCAGGAAGGGGGCAAACACTTTTTCACACCACTGTAGATAGGCTGCAACACATATGCACACAAGCCAAAGCAAGTCCAGGAAATATCCTTCCCATTTAGGCAACAGGGCTTACTTTTCAACAGGTTATTTTGCCTGTTTCTACTGTAGACTTTTGAAACAGTCCCGAAAGATGGTGGCACTAGTAATTCCCCAGCACAGATTCACTAAAGACTATTCCCTTATCACCCTCACAGAAGCAAATGCTCTGTCAAGATGAAGTTTAATATCAGACCTGAATGAAGTGCTACTCAAAAAGATCTGACAAAATATTTCTGATTTTAGATTTAATATTGCTTTTAGAAAGAAGCAAATTTCTATAGTAAATAGATTTTATTAAAACATAAAACATTGAGGATGGGAATTGGTTTGAAATCCACTTTGAATTCCATAAGGTGTTTTGCAAGATTTTTTATTTTCTGTACAAGCTCTTGTGGTTGCAGTGTTTAACTTTTAACTTTTTCTGTCTGATCTCAGACCAGTCCGTGCTGTGGGTGTGAGATGGCGAGTCGTATAAAGTCCTGACAAAAGTAGCTATAGTCTCCCCCACTTACCTTAATGTGAACTCTTTGCAGCATGGTGGCCCATTGGTTAAAGCTGTCGCCTCACAGCGAGACGGTCCTGGGTTTGAACCCCGGGGTGGTTCAGCCTTGGGGGTCATCCCAGGTCGTCCTCTGTGGGGAGTTTGCATGTTCTTCCTGTGTCTACTGTGAGTTTTCTCCGGGTGCTCCAGATTCCCCCACCGTCAAAAAGACATGCATGTTAGGGTTAATACTCCTGTCTGTGCCCCCGACCGAGGCAATAGGAAGAAATAATTGGAGTTGGTCCCCGGGCGCTGCACGGCGGCTGCCCACTGCTCCTAGAGACACAGCTAGGATGGGTTAAATGCAGATCAGAATTTCCCTAAGGGGATAAATAAAGTATTTCATAATAAAAAAAAGCTCTGTCTTTCAACCAGGGAGGACACACATCAGACTCTAAAGACGTTGCCTGTTAAATGTTACCTTACTTATTGGCAAAGACACACACCTCGTAAAACAGGATTTAAAGACCCATAGCAGTGGCGGTAATACGTTCAAAAAATTGATGCGAAAACAACTTAAATGTGCAATAAATTATTTAGGCAAACTTTTAATGATATTTACACTGAATGAATAGATTTCATGCACCAGCTATACTTTCAAAGTGTGGGCATGTCTTTCTTTTCTCCACAGACCTTTAAATCACTAGCAGATCACAACAGACCCTTGATTTACAAGTTAAACAAGCAAATTAAACACAGGCGGTGGACATGTGTGAACTTTACACTCAGTGCATCTTATATAATGTGTAGCAATGGTACAATTATTAAAAACATTTTTACCACTATTTTGAATACAACATGAATCTTCTGCTGGATGTTTTGGCCGTAGATATATCTAAAATAACAAGGCCTGGTTTTCAGTTACATTAATTTATGTCCCAAATGCCCCCTTAACCACCCAGATGGCTGAAAAAGTGTGTTGTTCAATGGAATGGACATTTATTGAATCAGCGCAATGAATATAGTCACTTCTCGTTGTGCAGTAAATTCAGATGATGCCTTTGCATAGAGTTCAAGTTTGATTAACTTTGACACGCAAGTTCACACTGCTGAACGATAGCAAAAATACGTCTACTGGGTTGACCTATGACAGGGCGGTTGGTAGGGAGAGTCCAAAATGGAGGAAGCTATCATTTCAGCAAAGTCACATCCAACTTTAAACAACTGTAGTCTGCCAGAATATAAATTGCTACACAGAAGATAATATGGCATGGTTTGCAGTCGGTCGTGAAGCTGGGATAGATGGTATAACTGTGTTTCATTAATCTGTGTTTAGGGTTTTTGGTCACCAAGCCTGCAGTGCTGCAAGGGTGTGCGTATAAATGTCACTTTGCTGGTTGGTATCTGGTGTGACCAGGGCCTAAGGCTCTTAGGCCGCAGGCAGCGGTTAGGAGCAGTGGCAGCTGGTGCTAAAAAAATTTTTTGGGGGGGGGGCGCAATTTACCTTGGTGCAGCACACCTGACAGCTGCTTTAATGTCCACACAGTCACAGAGTTATTAAGAAGGACAATGTAGCCTATAGATTTTATCAGGGTTTGTAGATGGTGGATGATTGACAGTCGAGACGAGGCATCGTGGTGGGTGTGAACATGATTGACAGCCATGGGAATTGTCCAATCACATTAGATCAAAAAAACATTAAAACAATACAAATTCACTGTTAATAAAAGTAGAAGTGTCTGGGGCGCAGTGTTGTGCGCCCCAGACACTTCCACTTTTATTAAGAGTGAATTTGTATTGTACTGTATTTTATTTGTATTGTATTGTATTTGCATGGAAACTCTGAAGAAACCAATTAGACAGCAGCCTCAGGTCACCTGCTCGCCCAAAGTTTGAGGGCTTACGTAAGGTATCGTTTGGCTGGCACCCCTCACCCAGGAAGTTTAAGAAGTCAGACAGAAATCAACCAAATACCATTTGGAACCAATATTCAATGGCTGCTGACAGGCGCTCACAGACTGAAAAACACTTACTTCATAATTATTTGTATTATACAACTAAATTATATTTAACATGTTTAAGTAGATTTTCATCTCTTGGTATTTGAAGGGGGTGGTACCCCAGCGCCCTGTCCTGGCCAGCCGCCACTGGTTAGGAGCCTAAATCAGGTATTAACTCAATCTATCAATTAATCAGTCAGTCAATATATTTGTACAGTGCATTAAATTACACAATGTTCAAATCTGCAAATTTCATCTATGAAACACCATTTTCTCTGGTACGCGATCATCTGTATTCTTTAAATCGTCCATTTAATTGCTTACATGGGCGTAGATTTGGGTATGGATGGTAGAGACTAGGGCTGCACGATTTGGTGAAAAGGTCATATTGCCATTATTGTGGGCAATATTGCGATTTGTGATTGTGATATAATAAAAGCAAATTTGTACATGTACAAATAATACATATTTGTCATGTTGCCTCGACATGTAGCGACTTTCATTTTGCTTGTTTTACACAGTACCTCTTTCTGCTCAATATCGCTGAGCTTGAGTCCAAAATATTGCCATATAACAGAGGTCGCTTTTTTCTTTTTCTTTTTTTGCCACCAGTTCATCAGCGTTAACCTGCTCGTTGTCATCGGTGTCCATTTTGATCGGTGTCCATTCTGATTGGTTATCTCTTAATTATGGGCGTAGATATGCAGACTGCACACAAACAGACGTTCACACACACACACACACACACACACACACACACACACACACACATTTTATTATTTCATTAAATCACAGTTATATAATTGCACAGCCTGACATTGTGATTGCGATTGCGATTAGGTTAATCGTGCAGCACTAGTAGGGACATGTCCCCACCAATGTCAAGGGACTGCCGAATTGTACTGACTGTGGGAAATAATTTGTTTAAGCATCTACAATAGGCTTATTTTTATACAATGTATGATTATTTTTTTTAACCAAGAATCAAATGCTGGATTATAATGGTAACCATTACAGGTAATCGAGACACCATTAGATTCTAGAAACCCAAAACAATGTCTTGTGTCAGTTTTGGGAGTCAAGCTATGGAATGGTCTTAATGATACGTTGAAATTGTGTAGCTCGCTGTTGAGTTTCAGAAAATCTTTAAAATGTAAAATAATTAAGGATTACAATTTAGTATAAATTCTTCCTTTTTTTCTTCCTTTTGTAATTCTGATATGCTAGGTTAACTACAGGACTATATAGGATAGGCAACAATACTAAGCCTTGGGCTTCAGCCTATTCCTTTTTCAGTCATTGATTGATTGAGTGTTGTTGTGTGAAATGGACTGAAGTAATGATGAAATGGACTGATGATGTTTTGTTTTCCTCTCTGTCACACATGCACGCAAATGTAAGACTGAAATAAATCATTCATTCATTAATAAGAAAATAATGGTGTATTGTGGGATGTGATCTAGAGTCAAAGATGTGGTCTAAGGTTGATCTCCACAGTAGGTGGGATCAAGCTACAGTATAAAAGAAAGTACTTTGGACAGGTTGTTTCAGTTGCTCCATTGACCAACTCGGTATATTGTTGTACCTATTTTTGTGATACTAAATAAACCTGTTCACATCAGACTCGTAAGTATTGGACATTGATTGATTGATTGATTATTAGACCCTGATTAATTGGCTTTGAAAAACAGTGTGTCGACAATAAAATTCTCCCACATTTGAATGGCGAGCCAGCCAGGAGGGGTTTGGGGAAGCTGGACATCTGGACGGTGTAAGCTGTAGCTCAGAACAACAGGGCCAGCAAAAAGACAGAACCTATCTTTCTTACTGGTTGTTTCTGAGGAGCAGTGTGTGGCCACCTGGATTAAAGCACTACTTGGCCTCTCCTCTAAAAGAACCTAAAATTGCTAAAGAAAAAAAAGAAACAAAGAAAGAAAAAATAAACAAAGAAAAAAATTGCTAAGGTTGCTAAAGAGTCTGATGTGATATTGTGTGCCTGAGGGGAAGAGAGAGTCAAGGCCAGGGGAAGTTCAGGTGAAGGGGGGTGGAAGGATAGATGACTGAGGGAGTGCTGAATGTGAGGATACTTGGATGGTTGGTTCTCTGTGCTGTGTTTGCTGGAGGACTGATAAGTTTGGCCTTGAAGTATTACTGGCAGTAAGAATAGTGTGGATAGATTGGTTGTGTTGTCCTGTGTGATTTTTTTTTGTGAGTGTGGAAAACTGTAGATATCAGTAACGAACCATGAGGTCTGGCAGTGGGCCTTCAATGGCGCAATGATATTGTAATCAGCCAAATTCTGGGGGTATTTTTTAATATGTGCACAGCTCTAACACATACACGCACGCACGCACACACACACGCACACACACACACACACACACACACACACACACACACACACACACACACACACACACACACACACACACACACACACAAAGTTCACCCATCGCAGCACCACAGGTGAAAACCTCTCTCTCTCTCTCTCTCTCTCTCTCTCTCTCTCTCTCTCTCTCTCTCTCTCTCTCTCTCTCTCTCTCTCTCTCTCTCTCTCTCTCTCTCTCTCTCTCACACACACACACACACACACACACACACACACACACACACACCGCCAGTAACTTAGTGCCTCAAGATCCACCAAAATCAAATCCATTGGATATCAAATAGCATTTGTCTCTCTCCATACTTGGACAACAATGAAAATGCATATGACATGGCCTCCGCTTCTAGCCTACAACATCACCATGGACAGTGCTAGCATGCAGCATCATAAAACCTCTTCTTTACAAACTGACCAGACCAAGTCAGAGTAATTCATCAGCAAAAAATAGAAATAACGCCCAGGTAGCGTAACGGTCTATTCTGTCGCCTACCCAACACGGGATCGCCGGGTCGAATCCCCGTGTTACCTCCGGCTTGGTCAGGCGTCGCTACAGATACAGTTGGCTGTGTCTGCGGGTGGGAAGTTGGATGTGGGTATTTCTCCTGGTCGATGCACTAGTGCCTCTTCTGGTCAGTCGGGGCCCCCCCCGGATCGGCAGAAAGGGGGTGGAGCAGCAACTGGGACAGCTCAAAAAGAGCAGGGTAATTGGACAGATACAACTGGGGAGAAAAAGGGGGAAAACTGAAAAAAAAGAATAGAAACAACCATAAAATCAACCTTCACATGCAGAATATGCCACGAGCAAAGTCACAATACAATCATATGCAAAATATGCCAAACCTTACACCATAATATTGAGTATAGTAGGCCTAACATTACATGAGCAAAGTGTGGTATTAACCAGCTATGAAGTGCCATCACAATATGTAAAATGAATATGCCAGCTTTGATTTTGAGTAAAATAAAATTAGGCAGCTTACCTTATTAGGTTACTTGAATATAAAGTCCATCTGTCGGTCCTTCTTTGTGAAGTGGGCAATGGCAGCATCATGCAGTTTGTCTTTGGATTTAAGTTCCGTCAGAAGGCCTTTTTCTATGGACATCAGTGCCAAAGCTCCCACTCGATCCTGTCCCATTGTGTTTCTGGTGTGCGACTTGATGAGCGTCAGGGCCGAGAAAGACCACTCAACTGAAGAGGTGGATATGAGTTGGTCAACACCAGACAGGTGAGGTGATGAAGCATAGGTGAGACAAGAGCGGGAGTTGGCCTTCCATTTCCAATCACTTGTTGCTTTTCCCCGAAAGCACGTCTTGAGAAGGGTAACGCTAACAAGCTAGCTACAACGTCACTCTCGTCTCCTCCTGTAGCCATGCTTCGTAAACTTCGTCGCACTCGTCTGATACACAGACTAAGGTTAGTGATGTGCGGTTCAATTGGTTTCAGTGAACCAGTAGATTTAGATCGCCAATGTGAAAGAGTCAGTCAATCACCAGTAATGACTCCTCAGCAACCACACATCATTCTTTTATATGAGTGAGCCCGCGTCTGGATAGGTCTGGACTTCTAGAAGTCCTAGGGTGATATTTTTTTGTCCCACCCACCACAACAACAAAATATGATTGGCTGATTCACCTGTCACTTTCTAAATAAACACACAAGCACAGGATTTCTAGCAGTCCTAACCAATGAGGGAGCCAGCCAGCTGACCCTTTCTCTGCTAAGAGACAACAACAATAAAATCTGATTGGATAACTCGATTTTCATGGTTTCAGGGCAGTAACCCTTTCATTACTGAAGCAAAATTGATAAAAAAGGTCTAAAATTAGAAATAGAAGAGATAATTTTTATTAAATTAAAGATTTTAAATATAGCTTTTAAAATGCTGATACGTTGGGCCTTCTCTGAAGTCCTAGAAGTCCCTAAGAGTTCCCCTCTGGTAGATATCAGCTTTTAGTCAGTGCAGCCCCTGTAAACACTGTTTTCTCTGTGTTGGGGGAGCCCTGACCGGGATTTGAGCAGGCTCTCTCTCTGAGTCAGGGAGTGTGGATTTGAGTGAAAGGCTCTCTGAGTCGGAAGGTGTAACTTCCTGACTGGGACTGAATGGGCATGTGGCATAAAGAATATAACGCCTGTGGATACTGCTCTTTCTGTGTTACAGAAAGAGGCCTGAGGCCAGGTAGTTATTGATAAGCAGAAAGAATTTGGATTTGGTGTGTGTGTGTATGGGAGACCGGCCAAATTATTGTGTGTAGATCTAAAAAGATAAGGGTGACTGGGCAAGAGCCATGTGTACAGTAATGATACATTTGGCCTTGGAGTAGTGTAGTCAGAGACGGGAAAAAAGAGGGAAAACAAGGCTGTGTTGCCCTGAGTCTGTGTGGAAAAGTGATTGTTTTGTGTTTTGTTCGTGGATAAATGTTTATATGTGAAGAGGAAGAAGAAGGAGAATAAACTGCAGAAATACCATTCTATTTGTGTCGAGGAAGTGTATCAAATAGAGACCTACTTGTGTCGAGGGAGGCATCAAGTAGGTGTCAGAGAGCTGATAATCAATAAAGTCATTAGGAGTACTAGTGACACTGGCCAGAGACCTGAGGAGTGGAGCGAATGTGCTAGCAATTGTATGAATGGAAAGTGAATCTTATGTGTTGAACCAGCTGACTACTTGGATAATTGAGACACTAAAGTGAGACAGGTAAAAAGTGTCAGCCTTCATTTGGAGTCATAATACTAAGATAGTACATGAGAGGGAAGATTTTGAGATTAGGGTTATTTCAGGCACAACAACAAAGGTTTAATTTAGAGTAATTTGGGAAGCAATAGCGAAGAAATCTCAAAGAAGCAGAAAATATAGACAGAAAAGAGGCAGAGTTGGTGAGGTAGTAAACATTGTAAGTATTAATGTGGGACATGTTACAATCTGGAAAACTCACGGCGAAGAAGCAGAAAATAAGCTGACTTTACTAGAACAACCAGAATTTTGTTCCTACCCAAAACAACCTTGGGCAGTCAAAATGACCACCGGTTTTTAAACTCTATATTCTGTCGTAGAGCTTACCTAAAACTCGTTTTAATGCAGATATATGCAATTTTAGGAGCATTCAGGGAGTGGCAGGTCTGTATTTTTTTCACAAAGTTATTAAACTTTGAAAATCCAAAACAGTCAAAATGACCGCCTTGGTCATTCTAGTAAAGAAGGATACCCCAATAATAATAATAGCTTTCTCCAGCTCAAGCTAATCTCCAAAATTAGGTCATTTATCAATTGTCAATCTTCAAAAAGTTGTACATGCGTTTGTCTATTCTCGGCTTGACTGTCGTAATGCACTTTATTCTGGTATCAGCAAGAGCTCTCTCCATCATCTGCAGTTGGGACAACACACTTCTGCTGAGGTCATTACCGAGACAAAGAGACCATATCACTCCTGTGCTTGCCTCCCTACACTAGTTCCCTTTAATATTTTGAATTGAATTCAAAATTGTGCACAAATAAAGGCCACTGCTGACTGTTGGTTGATAGCAGAAGAATGTATGGGAGACTCACCGAGTGTAGCAGGTCTGTACACACTAATGGGAGAAATGGCCTTGGTGGGATAAGAGCTGGAAGACATGAGATAAGGGGGAAGTGATGTCACCAATGCTCTCAACACAAGCATAAGACAAAGACAGAGTGTATGAAAAAAAGTGTTTGGCTTAAAAAATGGGGGGTGGTGATCAAAAATGCAGCAGAAGGCCCACACAAGGGGTTGTGGAGAGGCCCAGCAGGAGATTTTGTGGCGCCCACTTCATTAATCCATACTTTGATCTCAGATGCACATGGTCAGGATCATTGCGCCAGGGGGGTCATAAAAAGGATTCAAAGGGCCTGGTGGTCACCTTATTTAGCAGAGATGATGGACCACGCACTACACAATTGTGAGATATGTGCAACAACAGAAAGACCTTTTCAGCACCAATTGCATTCCAATTGGTGCTGTCTCTATACTATACTAGGCCTATGTCTTTTTTCACACAGTGACAGACAGAGTACCCCCCTTCATTTCATTACATGTTTTACTTTGTATTCCTGTGCATGTGACAAATAAAGTACTTGAACTTGAACTTCCACCGCCTGATGGACCATTCAGACATCTCATAATCGACTATGTGGACAATTGCAAGATAAAAGACACATGGCTGTGGACAGATTCAGTAGATGGGTGGAAACCATACCCACTGCCTAACCATATGCAATATCAGTGGCAAAGTTTTTGAGTAAGGAGGGTTTTTCCCAGTCTTGGCATACCAAACAAGGTCAGTTCAGACAATGGGGCACATTTTGTAGCAAAAACTATTGCATTGGTAATTAGATGACGGTTTGGAATGTCTACCATCCACAGTCACAGGGGATGGTGGAAAGGGCTAATGGCAGCCTAAGAGCAAAAATAGCCAAAATAGGTGCAGACGGTAATGGCAAGCTTAATTGGGTGGAAGCACTGCTTTTAGTAAGTATATATTTTGATGTATTCTGACTGCACTTTGATGAAATTTTGATTTCACCTTAGACCTTTATCTGATTTCAGTTTGCTCGAGCACATGCACAGCATTTAGCCAATTTTGGAAACAAAAATATAAGTATTTTGACCTCATTGTAAGTTTATTTTAATATCTATGCAATCATTGGACCTACGCAACAGGTAGTAGGCTTTTAAGTGGTCGCCGTATGGATGGAGGATTGGCATTAGGGGGCCGTGGGGGAATTTTATCAGTGTTACAAGGAGACATAGCTGTACTGGGTTTTTCAGCCCCACCTTCGACTGTTCATTTTGATTCACTGCTGAGATTTTTATGTTTGATGAATGTACTTTACTTATGTTGTTGATTTGGACACTCTGATGTGACTTGAAAGTCACAAAGGGGGGAAATGTGGGAAATATTTTGTTTAAGCATTTATAATCAATAGGCTTATTTTTATTCAATGTATGATTATTATTTTTAAACCGAGAATCAAATGCTGGATTATAATGGTAACTACTGCTACTACTTTTGGCTGCTCCCGTTAGGGGTTGCCACAGCGGATCATCCGTTTCCATTTCTTCCTGTCCTCTGCATCTTGCTCTGTCACACCAGCCACCTGCATGTCCTCCCTCACCACATCCAGTAACCTCCTCTTCGGTCTTCCTCTTTTCCTCTTCCCTGGCAGCTCCATTATAATGGTGTGTAATGGATTATAATAGTAGCTATTATAGGTAATCAAGACACCATTAGATTCTGGAAACCCAAAACAATGTCTTAATAAGAACATAATGGTGTATAGTGGGACGGGATCTGGAGTCAAAGGCATGGTCTCAAGGGTTAAACTTCACAGTAGGTGGGATCAAGCTACATTATATGGACCATGGACCAACTCGGTATATTCCATCCATCCATCCATTATTTGAACTGCTTATCCTGTTCTCAGGGTCGCGGGGATGCTGGAGCCTATTCCAGCAGTCATTGGGTGGCAGACGGGGAGACACCCTGGACAGGCCACCAGGCCATCACAGGGCGCGCGCGCACACACACACACACACACACACACATACCTAGGGACAACTTAGTACAGCCAATTCACCTGACCTACATGTCTTTGGACCATGGGAGGAAACCGGAGCCCCCAGAGGAAACCCACACAGACACGGGGAGAACATGCAAACTCCACACAGAGGACGACCCCCAAGTTTGGACTACCCCAGGGCTCGACCCCGGACCTTCTTGCTGTGAGGCGACCGCACTAACCACTACGCTACCGTGCCACCCCAACTCGGTATATTGTTATACCTATTTTTGTAGTGCTAACAATAAACCTATTCACATCAGACTCATAAATATTGGACAACATTGATTGACTGACATTGAAAAACAGTATGTCGAGAATAAAATCGAGAGTAAAATTTGCCCATAAGTGGGAAGTCCACAATTACATAATTGCACAGGCTGATATCACGACTGCGATTAGATTCATCGTGCAGCACTAGTAGGGACATGTCCCAACCAATGTCAAAGGACTCTTGAATTGTACCTACCAATATTTTCGTGATCTCAACAACTATTGTCAGTGTATCGCCAACGCTGGGTCTGCAAGAGGAAAAGATGAAGGCCAAAGAGGAGGTTTATGGATGTGGTGAGAGAGGACATGCAGGTGGCTGGTGTCATAGTTGTGTGATCCGGGTCATTGGGGCTCACCTGTTCCCCATCCCCTGATCGGTATTTCGGCTCACCTGCGCCCCAGTTACATGAGTAACTTTGATTGCCCATGTGGGACTCACCTGATCCAGGGCCCCTTATTTGGCTTATGGTTCCTGTTCCTGCCCTGGCCACCTGTTCCCCATCCCCTAATTGGCTAGCCTGTTCCTGCCCTGCCCTGCTCACTTATCCCGCATTTCCCTGATTGTCTGTCTCAGGTTATATATTCCCCCCGGTTGTCCTGGCTCTTTGTCAGATCGTCTCACAGACACACATATACTCATATGGACTCTTGGTCGCCGGATGCACCATGTCCTTTTTTGAGCCTTCCCTGCTGCCTGTAAGTTCTATTGTTTTATTAAAGCATTGTTCTAGCCCAGTCTGTCTCTGAGTCATGCATTTGGGTCCTCCATTCCTGCCCCCGGCGTGACAGTATGATCCGACCCAAACTATGGACCCAGCCGACTCTGCCATGCTTAGAAGACGCTCTCTGTTCTCAAGATGGGCACCTCACACAGCATGAGGAACAGCTGAGCTGCATCTGTCATGGCCTCCGGGAGATCCACGCCCTTCAAGCGGAGTTTCAGACCTCGGTGACTGGCCAGTTGAGTTCACGTATCGGTCAGTTGCAGCAGCTCCTGGTCCGGCTCGCCTGGCCAGCTCCGACCGTAGCGACTGCTTCTCAGCCTCATGTCCCCCGGCCGCCCCGGCCGACACCCTGTCTGTCTACCAGCCCCCAGCCACACTGGCCAATGCTTTCCACCTGTTCCTGTGCCGCCGGCCACCCCATCCGACTTGTCAGTGTCAGCTGCCCAGCATCCCAGAGTGTCAGCTGCAGAGACTCTTCCTGTTCCAGAGTGGTCGGCCGGTTCCTGCCGACGTCCAGCCTGTTCCCGAGCCATCGGCCGCCTTTGCCGACACCCAGTCTGTTCCTCCGACGCCTGCTCCCCAAGCAGCTGCCACGCCGCCTCCGATGCCTGCTTCCCGAGTGGCTGCCATGCCGCCTCCAACGCTTGCTCCCCGAGTGGCTGCCACGCCGCCTCCGACGCCTGTGCTCCGAGCGGCTGCCACTGCGCCTCTGTCCTGTTGCCGCTGACCTTCCGAGCGGCTAACCCATCCACGTCACCGGCCTCCAGGTCATCCACCTGCCCGTCCACCAAAGCTGCTCTGCCCTTCAGTACTGCATCCTGGTCGCCCTCCAGATCAGTTGCATCCATCGCTCCAGTCCTCAGGCCATCCACCTGAGATCCCTGGCCCCATTCATCCACTCCTAGACCACTTGGTCCCGAAGCCCTCCCCCGGACCTCCTCCATCCATCCTGCTTGGTGCTAATGATCTGTTCATTTGGGACATCTGGAATCCGTCCCTTGGGGGGGGGGGGGTCCTGTCATGGTTGTGTGATCTGGGACATCGGGGCTCGCCTGTTTCCCATTCCCTGATCGATATTTCGGCTCACCTGCACCCCATTTACATGAGTAACTGATTTCCCATGCGGGACTCACCTGATCCCCAGTCCCTTATTTGGCTTGCGGTTCCTGCCCTGCCCTGCTCACCTGTCCCCCATTTCCCTGATTTGCAGTCTCAGGTTATATATTCCCTCCTGGTTGCCCTGGTGCTTTGTCGTATATTATCAGACATGCATAGATACACATACACACATGGACTCTTGGTCGCCAGATGCGCCACGTCCTGTTTCGAGCCTTCCCTGCTGTCTGTAAGTTATTTTGTTTTATTAAAGCACCCAGTCTGAGTCGTGCATTTGTGTCCTCCATTCCTGCCCCCGGCATGACAGCAAGCATGACGGGGGAAGATGCAGAGGACGGGAAGAGATGGAAACAGATGATCCCGCTGTGGCGACCCCTAACGGGAGCAGCCAAAAGTAGTGGTAGTAGTAGTAACTCCAACCCTTGGATCTGTAGAGTTATTAATAGCTAATGACAGCAGTGACTTCTGTCAAGTGTACGGGAATCAGAAGAGGTTTGTGTTCATCATAGTTTAAGAGGTTAACATTAAGATTCTATCATTACTCCATAAAATGTCCCCTCTGCATAGAACCAACGTTAGTCCATTAAAATGACATTCAGAGCTCAGATATAGAGTATTCCCTACTTGAACATGTCATGATTTTAACATTAACCAACATTTTAATATATGTAGTATTGTGGCAAAATGCTCTCAGAAAAGTTGAGAAATTGATATCAGATCCTTTTTTTATGAGGAATCAAAGTGTGACATGAACTTGGCTTACGTGATAAGATTGCCTTGTAATTATGGATATGCAACCAACATCATCTTTGACATCCGTTACTTGTGTAATGTTACTTAATGTCACCCCCCCCCCCGACTTTTCCACAAGTGCTCATGAGCTGATTAAGTGAACAATCGGTCTTTGTGTGGGTTATTTTTAAGATGAAGATCATTCATATGCAAAATTAGCCATAGCAAACCCAATTAATTCATTTGTGTGGACATCTCACATCATTTTATCAGGAATGTCCTGGTGCCAGCAGCAGAGCAGAGAGTGGGGGAAAGTGCACGAGTTGGCTGAAATATAGATACGTTTATGATGTATTTAAGATGGTCTTAATGTTTGGCTATTGCCATGGCATCATCATGAATACATCATGTTATTAGTTGCAGGAGACACCTTAATCAAGGAGCCAAACAGAGCAGGTTGGAGGAGAGCGAGATAGAGCTACAGGCCTTAATAGCTAACTCACTTGAAACTACCTGAGTTAGTTTTAAATACCATAACAGTGAACGTTCATGAGTTGGTTTCATCTAAGGAGGCTATCTTTGTCTCCCGAACCTGGGTACGACGTTAAACTGCAACCATCGCGTTGTCGGCGAAATCGGCACCCCCACTTCAAACCTTGGGTTGTTGTGAGGAAGGTGTTTGGACACCCAGCAGGACTAAAAACAAAACCTGTCAAAGGGTGGATGAGTTCCTCTGTGAACCAGCAGCCATCCATACCCGGAGAGGAGATAGGTACCACCAGGTACTCCCCCTACTGAAACACAATGATGACTCAACCCATTGAGGCATCAGCTGTGCTCCTACGACCTCCATAGGTTACAGAACTGATGAGGATGATGATGATCTTTGTCTCGATCTGTACCCGTTCATCATTTTATTTCCTACTGGAATCCCTGCTATCAAGTAGATTATCAGTCGAGCAGACTGGTGGAGAGACAGCTGGAGCAGTAGGGTCTTGCAGAGGCTTCGTGGTATGTTTTTGTTTTTTACTCTTCTCTGAGGTACATAGATGTGGTCATGCTACACATTTAGAGCACTGGACAGTAAAGCTCATTGGTTAAATGTTACGGTTCCCTGTCCTCTAATCAGATGGAGACAGACACCCATTAAAACCCACTGAAGTTCAGTTCACAAGGGCTAGTTTAAACATGGAAAACTACCTGGAACAGCACCTTCAGAATAACATCAAGTAGACCTTCCTTTCTTGGAGATTGTGTGTCTGCATATTATTTAAAAACAGAGGGGAAAATCCCTGAAAAGTCCTGTTTTGGACAAATAATATAAGCAAATATACACTGAATAAAGCAAAAGTTTCACAGAATCATAAGATCACACATGCACGCACACACGCACATACACACGCACAATGCACACTTAGTTTCAAACATTGTTAGTTTCAAATAAACGTTTTGGAAATGTCACTGCCAATGTTAAAAACTGAATCTATGCCCCTGAATGCTGACACATTTTTATTAGTTTGTTTCTGATCTATGCCCCTCAATTGTATGTTTCTTATGTAGCTCTATTTTTGATTTTTTTTCTGGTGCACTTCTACTTTGCGAAGTGTCTTTGAGTACTGAAAAGAGGCTATGCAAACATACATATTAAACATAAAAGTGCACTGCAGTGCGCTCAATATGAGATGGGTAAAAAGTAACACTACGCAAGCGTTTGCCTATAACAACTACTGGGTTATATGTGAACATGTAGTCTCATCCTCCAAACTACATATACACTTTTCTCCAAAGGTTAGAGGTCAAGGTCAGGTTGTGCAGCACATTTTTTGCTCAACCGTGCCTTGGCAAGGCGATTCATCCAGCTCTATTCTAGTGGCTAACTCATGGTCCCTTTCCAAAGAAAAGGGTCAAAGGTCAGCGACAGAGTCAGGGGCTCAGATGCGCAAACAATAGAGTGAAGCAATTGCAACATTTGGCTTATTGACCTATCACAGGTCTGTTTCAATAAAACATGTTCCTACAACTTCCTATTGTGTTAGTTGATAAGTTTTATCTTCCTTTCTAACAATAATTAATTCACTCTGTATTTTCAATCCAGGCTCAAGGACAAAATGTTTACATACAATATATGTGCATTTGCCACCGCTCTGTCCAATGTATACAGTACATGTCAGCTGGGAGTACAGATGTGACTACTCCACTTTTTTCGTTTTCCCCCATTCCTTTTTCTCCCTAATTGTACTGGGCCAATTGCCCCACTTTTCCAATCCATCTTGGTCGCTGCTCCACCCCCTCTGCTGATCCTGGGGGGGCTGCAAACTAGCAAACTACCACATGTCTCCTCCGATACATGTGGAGTCACCAGCCGCTTCTTTTCACCTGACAGTGAGGAGTTTCGCCAGGGGGACATAGCGCATGGGAGGATCACGGTATTCCCCCCAGTTCCCCCTCCCCCCCGAACAGGTGCCCCGACTGACCAGAAGAGGCGGTAGTACAGTGACCAGGACACATTCACATCCGGTGTTGGGACTTGATCTACTCGCCCTGCTCGGGGTCCTGCGACTACAGATGACATCACTACTTCACGCATTATGGTGGGGTAGGGGCTTGGGTAGAGGCTAGTTCAGGGTTGATGCTAGATCCAACGGGTTGTAGGCACGGAAGTAGCCATGATTGGCTGTTGCGTCGGCCAATAGACAGAGCGGAACCTCGAAGTGCACTGACTTGAAACAAATGATGCGCACAGAAACATTTAGCTAGCTAGCTTACAACTGACCTTAACATTGCCAGATTGTACTGTAATGATAGCTAACGTTAATGCTTGCTAACAATGGAAATTCAAAAGAGTTTAAACTCTAACCCTAACCAACAACCAGTCACGTCTACTTCCGTGCCTACACCCCATTGGATCTAGCATCAACCCTAGTTCAGTTTAGGAACATTGGGAAACAGTAGATTGACGTTAGACGCAGCTTGGGCCTTCAGCCCTCGCACATTTACTAACCAATTCTATGTCAGCGTGGATTGTAAAAAGCACACAGCTAAATAACTATAAAGCTAGCGTTAAACAACGCTAGCTAGCAACTTACCTGTGATGTAATATGTAGTCGAAGGACCCCGAGTCGATATTGTACCTGAGCAGAAATGGAAACCACACCGGCTTCCCACCCGTAGACATGGCCAATTGTAGGGATGCCCGACCAAGCTGGAGGTAACACTGGGATTCGAACCCAGCGATCCCCATGTTGGTAGGCAACGGAATAGCACGCTACGCCACGCCACGCCACCCAGATGCCCATGACTACTCCACTTTGTGACAGAGAATACACCTCAGCATATCAAATGACCTTCCATCCAATGCATACAATGCATTTCAGCGTATGTATGGATAAGGATGGTGTCAGGACATCAGCTTTGATCATCACCTTAAATGCTAATAGATCAGAGATGTTTAACTAAGTTCAGGCATAGCGTTAGAAATGGTTATGTTTAGGTGGCGATGGCAAAGCTGATCTGGTCTCTGTGATGCGTGCACCCCTTGGTGTGGTCGAGCTGCCTCTAGGAGGTGCACGAAAGGAAAAATGTAATGGTGGTGTAAAGGTGTTGGATAGCGAGATAGTTATTTATTCATTTGACAATCATAAAATACACGTAATACTGCTTCACCTGAAGACCGTTATCACACTTACAAACTGTCGAGGATTAAATTACATAATAAAGCCACAGGCCTATTTCTGGTGTGATCCTCTCATTTCCATTGTGATCCTTACTGTGTTATGTAGTGGATCGTGAGTAACTTTACTGCAATTTTATTAAAATTACTGGTGTTCTAATTTCCCTAGCTGCTCTGTCATGTATGGTTAATTGTAATTTAAACCTGATGCAATTTATCTTGCGACTGAAAATATGACAGCATTTGCCCCCATGGGTCCTTCTGCGTCTGGCCCTCGCCCATCTTCTTTGTTCTTTAAAGGTGACGGCTCGTCCGTAACTTTGTTGCAGTTTATTGAAACTTTGTTGCAGGGTCGTTTCAGTTCCATTCCAATGCGACCTCTGTGTGTTCTGATTATTTGTGTGTGATTAAACGCGATGCCTTTGATGCGGCTTTAAATAGGGTACATATGCTGTGTTTTCGGTGAAGGTGTGGGGGATTGGGGGGTGCATATGCCCGGTCAGGGTGTAGAAGGGGGTGCTTTGCCTAAAAAGTTTGGGAACAACTGTTAGACCATTTACTACAAATGGGCTTTACATTACTGCCTACCGTTATCCAAAGCATGCCGTAAATATCCCTGCCTTCCCAGGAGTTATGGTTTCCATTCATTTCAGGGCGGTACGAAATGTTAAGTTAGTAGCTTCGTCGTGGCTTCATTAAAAACGTATACAACGTATAAAATGGCAGTTCAGCAGCCAGCTCTTAAATCTCGGATGCCCGAGCGCACCGGCACGCACCATCTGGAAGACTTTTCACAAAAATATGTGCCATCGTTTGCATTTTCCCGCAACTAAAACATAACTGGGGAAAAAAATAAAGTCAACCCAATCTCCGCTGTGGTGGACACCCTATCTCTGTCGAGTTTCAAATCTCTCAAGTGGATTTTCATACCGCAGTGAAATGAGTGGAATGGATCCGGGAGGGGGGGGTAACGTATTTAAAAACTTAAAATCCATGGCGTGCTTTGGGAAATGTTCAGGATTTGTAGTTAATGGGCTAAAACATGCGAAACGTGTCCCTTTAACGTCAGGGTACAGGTCTGCGAGGCCGGTCGTCGAGTGTGGAAGTCCGCATTGACTGTAAACGGGGTTATGCAGATC